>NC_142795.1:42007787-42137399 GCF_049724085.1 Artemia sp. Qi Xiang Cuo
ATTTCTACAGGGTCAAAAACAAATTTTCCCCCCATTAGTGAATTAAAAGGATCACCAAACGTCGCAGTGTAAACAACTATTGCATTTAAAATTGTATTCGTCAGTTGAAACTCGGGGGAAGTTGTACCCCCCTCCCCCTCTTGTATATTATCCCCTCCCCCAAGTTGTTCAACAGTATCTGGGGTATGTTCCACTTCATTTGTTTGAAGTGGACTCGTTAGGGTATCGGAGGCTGGAGGAGGAGGAGAAGGGTTCCTCGTTAATTCGTTTGTGAAATCCTCCAAAATCTCTAGTGTATTTGGGCTCAAGTCCCCCCCCTGCCCAACTGTGCTATTATCTACATTAAAAAGAAAATCGTTTATAAACTCATCAATATTTAACAGTATTTCCAGTAGTCACTCCATGGGGAATTGCTATTTAAGTCCACCGATGCGTCCTCTCCTTCACCAGCTGATGAGGACGATGGTGAATATTGGACCAATGGTCGTCCAACCTATAAATGAAAAATAGCTTATTTTCAAAGTGTTCAATCATCCCTACTGTTTTTAAAATTTGGATTATTATTTAAAGTCAGCGCTTAGTAGTAGCATTTGGTTAATTCAACTGAAAGTTCCAAAATATCAAACTTAATATAAGATATTTACAATCTAAAACATCGCTTTACATAGAAGGCGGCAATTTGATTTTGTTCAATAAAGAGATAGTCAAATATTTAAACTACTAAAACAAAATAATTATGTGCTATTTTTTTTTGCGGCGCTTTCCGGGCCCGCAGCACATCCCGTGGCGCTTCTCGGGGTCCACGGCACACCCCGCCAGCGCTTCCCTGCGGTGCTTCTTGGGCCCGCAACGCTTCCCGGCCCCCCCCCTTTACATAATGCCCGTCAAAAGTTGAAATATTCGCTTAGACTACATAAGTCGCTATTTTTCTCTAATTCCACACAGATTCAGTGAACTCATGAGTTTAATTATTGTAACCCGTCGTGCGTGAGTGTTCTGATTTCCAAGATTGAACTTCAGACGAGGAAAATGCCGGGAACCGTTAGCTTGGCTTCCCCTCGCTAAAATCGATGCAATGGCTTGTAAGCTATTTTCAGTGCAAATTAGAACGCCAATATGTGCAATAGATAAAAGGAATAATCTCTCTCTCTTAAAACTATGTGAAGAATAGCATTCACAGAGTTTCAAAGGTACCTAAAAATATTCGCTTATGTGATGGCGGCGAAGAGATAGGGGGAATGCATTGAAAATAGTAAAGATTAGAAAAAAATAGCATTTTGAGTTTCAAAGGCGGTGATTATTAATTGACTAGAAATTACATAAAAATATTCGCTTATGAGATATTGAAGCGATAGCAACAGAGAAAATAGCAAAGATTTGAAAAAAGGGGAGCGGTTTCTTTGCAAAAAAAATTACATTAGATATCTCCGAGGGAGGGGGGAGAAAACAATGTTTGGGGGGCGAGGGGTTAATATTTTCATATCTCGCTGAATTAAGTTTATATTGGGTTGAAAAATAGTGAAAAGAAAAAACATTGGAAGAAATAGATATATATATTTATGTAATATAGGTATGAAAAAAATGCTCACATTTCCAAATCCTGGCTGCACTTGGGTGCCGGAGGGTCCAGGTAGTGGGTGCTGGAGGCCGGACGGAGTGGCAGCGCTATGTTCTTGCGCAGCTGGGCCAGCAATGTCATGGGCTTGCATAGATGAGCCAGTGAGGTTCACCATCCTTATGGCCCATTCTCTTTTTGGTTTATGCCCAGACTGTATCGGGGCTGGTACTGATGGGGCTGCCTCACCCTCTCTTGCTCTCTTACTGGGTGGTGGCGACGGACATTCTTCACAATTTGCCTTAAAAAGAGAAAAAAGTTAGTATCGAAATAATTTCCCCCTTTTTACAGAAAGAAAGTTAGTATCCTCATCCACATAATTTTGTCTAGAAAAGCATTTATCACTAAGAAAGGTCCCCCTACGCCAGCATTTTCAGTAAATCAAAAAGTACAAACATACTGAACTCAGAAATCAAATGAAAATTTGATTAATTTAAAAAAGCTTATTCATAGACATCTTAACCTTACCTTACTTTTCATGCAAACACTTTTTCTTCATTTTACAATATTGGCGGTAGAATTGAGGCATGTCAACCCCCCCCCGTTCAGTAGTGTCCTAAATATATTGTTAGTAATTATTTTTGGAAATAATCCCGTTTCACCGGTTACAAATACAGGTTACGAATCCACAAGCTTAATATACAGCGATCTCTTTTTGCTTAAAACCGTTTTAATTTGAGAAAGAGGGAAACAAATCCTTTATATCATTGAAACCTTTTGTTGAAGTCACTAACTTAACGTAGTAACAAGCTGAGAGTGCAATTGGGGGGTGTCAGCTAATTATCACCTTTTTAAATCATCGCGGAAAAATTTTTTTCTATCAAGTAAACGACTGGGGGGGCTTAAATGGAAACGGTTTATTAATAGCTATTATGGGATAGATAGAAGTTGATTTTCACTTTTTGATAGGATTACAGAAATAATACATTTATTGAAAAAATAGAAATATTTCTATTGGCAATAATTATAAGTGTAAAAACAGTGTGGGGGTGGTGGACGAGGTTTAGGTAAAAAAAAGAACATATTTTATGTTTCCCAGTGCCTATAAGGATTGCTTGGTGGATAGGTTTGGGGGGGGAGGGGGTACTGACCTAGATATACTAGATGGTGACCAAGGAAAATAATTTTATTTTGAAAATAAAAAATGTACTAAATCAGAATTTACATGGCTAATTGTGAATAGTTGATTTTCACTTTTTGAAAGGCTTACAAAAAGAATAAATTTATTTAAAAAAGAGAAATATTTCTATTGGCAAGAATTATACTTGTAAAAACAGTGGGGGGGGTTTAGGTATTAAAAAGAACATATTTTATGTTTCCTAGTGACTATAAAGATTGCATGGTGGTTAGGTTTGTGGGGGGAGGGGGTACTTACCTAAATATAGTAGAGGGTGACCAAGGAAAATAATTTAATTTTGAAAATAAAAATTTACTAAATCAGAACTTACATTGCTAATTGTGGCTGTCAAGGCTTCTAATTCATCAAATTTATCCATTGTTGTTTGAAAATACTTTCTGATAATTTAATCACATTGCATGCTCGTTATATACGAAATCTCAAGGACGAATTGTTATGTAACTGGGGGAAACCCATATGTAAACAAGTCTCTGATTGGCTGAGAAAGGATATGTATCCGACTCGCTGATTGGTTGAGAAGGAAACACGTGATCTAACTGTTTTCCGTTATAGGATCAATAAAATTCCCAATCGATTACACAATCAATTTCTCGGAAATCCACTTCCCCTTCGATTACGCAATCAAGTTCTCGGAAATCCACTTCCTCTTCGATTACGTAGTCAAGTTCACGGAAATTCACTTCCCCCTCGATTACGCAATCAAGTTCTCGGAAATCCACATCCTCTTCGATTACGTAATAAAGTTCTCGGAAATTCACTTCCCCCTCGAGTCCTAGATCAATAACATTGTTCCCGTTAGAATTCAATGTGCATGTACAACCTTCGTCCCAGAGTTATTACACATAGAAACATCAAATAAATCGACCTTGGAAAAAGAGGTCATTGACCGATTACGCAATCTTTCTCCCTAGGGACTCTATGCCCATATATGGTGTGCTGTCACGACCTTTATAGTCATTTCTTCTATTGACTAGGGGGCGAATCCCCTAATATACGTAATGAAAACATATGAATATAGAAGTTTGTTACGTAAGTTAGTTAGTAAGTTACGTATATTTATTACTAATATAAAGTTCGTAAATAAAATTAAACAGCTTTCGGGAAAGCCATTTAACCAAAAAAATAAAATAAAAAGAAGTAAAATTAATATAGAAATTGGTGATTCAAAATTAAAACCTGCATTAATTCAAAAAAGTTCAGAAATTAATTAAAAAACAGTAAGTTTTTTAACTAACAGTAAGGAGCGACATTAAAACTTAGAATGAACAAAAATTATTCCGTACTTGAAAGGAGCTGTCCCCTCCTCAACGCCTCGCTCTTTATGCTAAAGTTTTTCATACAGCCCCTTTCAAATACGGAATAATTTCTTTTCGTTATAAGTTTTAATGTTGCTCCTTACTTTCAGTTAAAAAACATGTTTTTTTATTTAATAAAATAAAGGGTTTGATGGTTAGGTTACGTTTTACAAATGATAGGCAGCCAAAAATAATGATCTTTGGGAGTCACCAGAGCCAAATGTTAACTTGAACGTTTTCAAATGGGGTGGTAAGAGGTCATAAGAAAGTATGTAATGGTGGGAGGAAATCATAAGAAAGGATTTAGAGGTAGGAGAAAGTAGGAACTTCATGAGAGGGGTAATGAGTAAATCCTGGCTGAATGTCCTGACCGTCCTGGCTAGGTGGACGTGCGCTGGGTTGAGAATTCTTTGTCCAAGAGGCAAGGGTTCGATCCCTGGCATGGCCAGTTATTTAGTTTGGGACATGGGTCAGTGGTGTGATTCTGTAAGCTTAGCCAGAGTCGACCCAGCTCTAAATGGGTACCTGGAGAAATCTGGGGAAGGTAAGCATGAAGGGTGTACAAAAGCACAGGAGGGCTGCCCCCCAGCCCCCCATTGCACTTCCTGGCTGAAGGGCCACGAAACGGAGATCAGCGCCGCCGGTTTGGACCTTAATGGTCTAGTACCTTCATACTTACTCACTTTTTACTTACTAATGAGTAAATCTCTGAACCAAGAGGGATGAAGGAGGAGCATGATTAGCTGTGTCTGCCTTAGACAGCTTGGTCCTGTGATGAGTTGACACTTGTAATTGCAATAGTGGTGTCTTAAGAAAAATTGTTTCATGCTAATTAGGCCTGTTTTATTTTAGTTTTTTATTAAGTTGGAATTTGATCTGTTATTATTATCTTGAGTAACAGGTATTTGATTGTCCAAAAAATTGAGTAGAACATTCTGTACAAATTAAGTAATGACAGCACTAACAAATATGACATTGTCTGCCTGTCACATACAAAAAATTTACTAGGGTAATGACTGGGGTATGTGTTCGACAAATTAAAAAAAATGGAAAGTATTTAAAAGGTCTAAAACATTATGGGGAAAACCGCTTTTCCTCTGATAAAGGGCTAAGCTAGACCAACTTGATCCCTTCTAAGTTGGCAAACGCTCAAATGATGTATAAAAGATTTTACGGTGATGAGGTAAATTAAAAATCATTTTTGTGACCTTCAGCATCAACTAACCATCACAAAGTCGAAGAACCCATTATCAAATTCACCCAGGGAGAGCTGTTGAAAATGTGTGGCTTCAATTTGATATGTGACTGAAAAGTCAGGGAAATGTACGTCCTTTTTGTCGGCGAGTTTGTCAGTCAAAGCGGGTGACACCACATCGAACTCTCTAATCAGCCAAATTGTTCAAATGATAATTCCTTTCAAAAATTTAACTTTTTCCTAGCGGTTGTTCTAGAATCGTTTTGGGGGACTGCCCTTTCCTGAACTCTAAAAAGAAAATTCTACTCCATTTGATCGAAAAACAAAATTCAAACTTCCTGACTCCAGCACTAAACGCGAGAGGTTCAATGGTTTTTCTAAGGTTTCTGGGAAATTAGGTTTCGGCTTTTAGTTTTCTGTAATTGATTCACATCTCTTATCTGAGCTCTACAAGTTATGGCAAGAATCAATTCTAAACAGTTTGTTCACATAAACAAAAAAGTTTATGATGGACGAGGTAGGGTGGTCCTTTAAGCTACCGCATCATCTTAATATACTTTTTTGCAACTTATTACCTTTATACTTGGGTGTAAGTTGTGTAATCACTTGGGCAACAGGAATTGTTAAAAATAAATTTTACTAAATATTTTCAAAATTAAATTTCATCTTTTTAACGATTCAATTAGTTAATACTGATCCTACTAGCGATAAGCAGTATGGAAATGCTTGACACTTGATTGCCTGATACCCAGCATCACGAATATAAAAGAACCTTCTGACTCAACGGCAGGATATTAGTTGCTATCTTTTGATATCGCAAAAGCTTTTGACAGAGTTTGGCAATGATGGCGTGTTGAAAAAAAAATTCCAAGTGCAAGGCTTTTTCTATTCTACTTGAGGTTCTTGGGAGTTTTCTAAGAAATCGTACTCTCTGTGCAGTGTCTACTTCCAGTGAGTTTTTATGAAGGCGGGGCTCCTAAGGGCAATATCCAGGAACCCACACTTTTCCGACTGTACATCTACAACGTAAGGGACAATCTCATTAACCGTCTAAGCCATTTTGCTGACAATAAAACGGCCTATATACATGACGATCCTGTAAAAGCTTCCGCATCCTTACAAACGGACCTCCTGGAGACGAAAACGTGGTCTGGTGCCAGGAAGGCCAACTTCAACGCATTCATGATTTAGGAGCTACTAACAACCCTACCGATGGTTGAAGCTTTCAGGATAGTTGACGAACTTCGTCTTTTAGGAATTAATTTCTCCATAGACTTCTTTTGGTGCCTAAATCTCGATCGGGCGGACCCGGTCCTCTTTCACCAGAAGATTATTTGGGATCATTCTAAGAACATGTCACCATGCAGCTCGATTATCCCTCTGTATAAATTAGGCATTATGCTTGTTGCCGAACATGGTGGCCCACTTATTTTAGGGGCTTCTAAAACCCAACTGGCACCAATGCAGAGAATCAAAAATAGGGCCTCAAGGGCGAATGATAGCACCAATGGGGTAGCTTTACAACATTCAAGTGAGAGATTTGATATGGCATCAAAGGTTGTTTTCCAAAAATACATCACCCCCCCCCTCTGATGAACTATCTCTACTTGTATCACCGTTTGCCAAGCCAATGCAACAACACGCAGAAGCGCTATAGTAACAATGTGAAGGACTTGGGTTTGTTCCCTTGAGGAGTCGAAATTTTAGTTTCCGCAGTACAGTGGTGTTGGGACTGTAATTCAGAACTGGAGGGTATGAGATAAAACTACTCTGTGGCAACGATTTTCAATATCATCCAAAATTATTTACTGTGGCACAATGGCTATAGGAGTCTCCTCTCGAAAACGAGGATTGAAGTTTGAGCTGCTCCACAGATCAGGTAGCCATAAATTTATATTGCCACATACTGGTTTGTAAGACACTGCACCTTCATTTGGAATAGTTTCGCGAGGGATTTTATCCCTGAAAACCTTCTGCTAATTTTTCCGGAAGGATTTTCAACAGAAACGCCTTTAAGGAGAAATTTTTAGCTAAATTGTTGATTAGTATTATATCAGGCTCTAAATTTTTAGCGATGGGGCGCAATGTATTTCTTAAGAATAAATTTTTAAATCCAGAAATCCCTCATATATTAATATTGGATGTTCCTTATTGAAGTATGTAATTTTCAATTCATTGGTGCATAGAGACATTTTTATGCTAGGTAAAAAGGCGAAGGTCTTTTTTTTCGTTTTCAATCGCAGATAAGCTTTTTTTTCATTTTACTGTGTAAATAAACATTACAACACATCACCTCTCTTGGTAAAAACAAAGGTCTCAGAAACGCTACAAGCAGCAATTGAATTGAAATGCTACGTGTCCAATCTAGGGAGCATTTATGTTTTTAGTCTAGAACTAATGTTAGTCAAGAATATAAGTAAAAAGAAGTTTTCCTCATTTTCATAATTCACTCACGGACATCAAAACTTCAAAAGAACAAATAAGGTTAATATTAGGTTATAAACATATTTAGATACTAGCAAAAAAAAACTGTAAAAAAAATTCAATTAGTTTGTTTCATAATACATACTGACAAGTCATGATTAGACTGATAATAATTTTAAATTCAAATTTCGATAATATCTAAATTTACCTTCCAAAGATCAGGTCACAGCTAGTTATTATGCTTGAATTTGTTGATACATTCTGAACTAATTAAATTGCCATTTTTCAAACAACTGAATTTTTTTGGCGACATTAATAAGGCCTTAAAAGGCTACAGGTAGCAGCGGAATAATGTTGAAAGATTATTCATGTATCATTAGTTCATGTTGAGCTTTCCAAGTGAACAAAATGAGACATTTAAGATTTCCGGTTTTTCTACTTTTGGTGAGTGCTTCACCGAGTATTTACTGGCAAAATTTGGGGTGTTATTACGAGAGATGCAAAAGAGGGAGCGATCCCCAAAAGGGTTTTTCAAAGAGATCTTTTTAAAAAAATGCAGGAATATTAGGGCAGAAAATGTTTTTTTTTTTTGCTATTATCAATAGTACCCTGGAAAATTTACCGATGTTTTACTAAAAAAAAACCGGTAAAATTCTAGATGAAGGGCTATGAGACTCACAGAAATATTTCCAGAACCAAAATTATGCCCCAAGAAAGTATTTTAAAGAATCCACCTCCATCTCTTCCCCCTCTAAAAGGCACTAACCTTTCATGCAGTGGTGCCACCTAGAGGGAAACTTATGCATCCTGGAGTTTTTGCGTCCCCTCAAGAAATTAAAAAAAAAACACCCCTAAGAGATTTTCATTGAAAAATGCTTCCTTTTCATTAAAAATTACTGAAAGAATTGAAAAACAAAAAATTTCCCCCTCTCCGTGCCCCCTTGAATCCTTGTGAACTGACGCCATTGCTTTAATTAACTTGCACAAACCTTGTGTTATAAAACAGAAACTTTCATAAATGGATCCTCAGCATTCACATGACCACAGAAATGTGTCTTGAGCCTCATAACTTTGCTAAATCGTGATTTATAAGGGTTTAAAGAATTCAGAAAATGAGTGTTAATGTGCCTTAAAATCCTACTCAAGTCATTACAATTGTTGTTTAAAGATTTAGACTCGAAGCGGGTTGAGAAGTCAATTTTAAAATCCTAGACTAAAACTTAAATTAGGAATTCTTTTTACTAATTCCAGACAGGAACAGGACCTGTCTATTATTCAATTTTCTAAGGATTAAAAATAGGGAAAGAGTAGAGGTAAGAGCTTGAAAATTTTTCTATGAAAACACTTGCGGGGCGTAATTTAGGCTCAGAATTCATTCCTGATTATTCACTCTTCCGACACAACCATTTTTCAATGTGATGAAAAGCCCTTAATCTAGAATTTTACTAAATATATCACTAGGCTATAATTTATTGAAGGTCTATGCCAATCCTAACAACCTGGAGAATAAAATTACTTCTATTTACCAAGGTTTGAATTTGCCACTGCCATACATGTACAAAAAAGAGTGGAGATGTGGCATAGTTCCACAATAACAACTATAAAATTATTTTTGTTACATAAGGTAAAAAAAGTTGAATTTGAATTCCATTTGGCATCTTAAAGAACAAAAAAATAATAATAATCTGCTCCGACATATTATAGATCTTCTTGTGCGCCATTTATCACACGTGTTGTTGCAGTTGCCACATCTCTGAAAAGGTTCAAGATAATTTGTTACTTTTTTGGCCGATAATAATTTCATGAATTTAATGATGTCCTTGGATTGGACACTGATGTAAAAATTCTTGCGCTGTAGCTAGATATAAGCAAGAAATCACTGAATCTCCGACTCCAGTATTAGGGTTATCACCCCTAGTGATTTGTCACTATTTCTACTGATTCCTTATCACTATTTCTAGTGATTATCACCCCTAGTGATTTGTCACTATTTCTACTGATTCCTTATCACTATTTCTAGTGATTTTTTATAATGCCTAAACAAACAAAAATCACTAAAGCAGCACATTATATGTCACTAAATACACCAAAAAAAATCACTCAAATTTAGTGATTTCTTTTTTCACCGGGTGGCAACCCTGTCTAGTATAGCCCCTTGGCACTCTCATCGTTAACCGGACTTACAAACTAAGGACACTCGGTAGCTCCTAAGAAACATTCTGATTTTCTTATTCACTATCGATTGAATGTCGTAGTTATCAAACGTATTTGGAGGGGCATAGGACCACTTTCCGCCTCAAATCATATAGATTGAAAATTATTGCACGCTTTCGATTTTAAAAAAGGTGCATCGTACCTACCTCTTGTTAGAACCTGGGAATAGAAGAGGCGGGGCACAGAGGCTACATGGCAGAGGTGCCATGAGCACACCTTTTGTCTCCATTTTTGTTTTTGAAACGAATTAGATTTGACGTAGATCGTTTTTGAGCAGAGCCATTATGTTATTACATTTTCGCTGATGTCAGCCGGTTGAAATTTTCAAAATGGTGTACCCATGAGGAAATTAAAAAAAATTATGAAGTATACATTCATCAGTTCTTCAAGGGTATATTTCAGCATTAAATAGAAGATTTTACCTTTCATAATTCAAAAATTTATTTTCTTGCCGCGGAAAACTTTCTAATATCACTAGTAAGAAAGGAATAAACAGAAACGAAATGTTCCTTTAGGAACGAGAAAGCTATTAAAGTTACGAGGCACATGTGATACCATTCTTCTACCTCAATCCCAAACATAGAGAATTCAGTTCCTCCTTTTTGCATACAAGTCCAGTCTGTATTGTCCATCATGAGTCAAACCAAAAATCTTGATCATCTCTTAATTCTATGGCTATCTACCTTAGTTCTACCCTAGGCTGAATGGATGGATGGACGATAGACAAAATCTAACAACAAGTGAAAATAATATCATTTTTATACAATACTGAAAAAGCCTTATGCCAGCTTTGCCTCTCACTCGGAATACCTGTCTTGGCAATGGGCCAATGGCTTGATTTTAGTTCATGTTGATGATGGCAACAGACTGAAAAGAATCACAAAAATAAATAGCTAGCAAAAGTATATAGCAGCACCGTCGTAAAATGCTCCTTTTTGGATCTCTAAATCTTTCGGTTTATCATTCTAAGAAAATGTTTTGGTTATGGAACTATAGAAGCGTCGCACACCTTACGAACTTCTAGAATGTAACCTAACTTCAATTGAAACAGCCCGCTGCTTCCTTGAACGGAGCCTTTCACTCGAAAATTCAAGCACGGTCAAAGAAACGAAAGGTTGGCGAACGACTTTAGACAGCACTCTCAGACACAAACTGTATAGCTCAACTTCAACTCACAAACTGTTAGTTTTGGCTGAAGGACAAGCAAAAACCACCCTTTCTGGCCCGATGCTAAAATTGTACGCAGCTTTCCCTAATGTACTATTATATTCATCAATCTGTTAGAAGGTACACAAAATTTTAGTAGAACCGCACAGGCTAAAGCCTTACCATTTTTCTCAATATACTGAAATCGGCGAGAGAGGAAAATCCAAAGTGTCCCTCCCGCAACATAATTAGGGGAAACAGAGAAGTGCAATAACTACAGACAGAATCAAGAATTAGTGATGTTTTTCTTTCAGCGATCCATTTAGCAGTTAAGTTAGAAAACATTAAGCTAATAAGTTAAAAACATTAATGGTGCAAAGTGAAGTATTTAATCATCTAGACAACTTTCTTTATTTATCATGGTTGCCCTTTCCTGCAGACTTGCAGTACCCCACCCTGAACAAAAAAGAAAATTACTTTTTTGCATGGGCAGCACTGATGTGTCTCCTTTTTTTCCCGTTTTCCCTCAGCAGTGACCGAAGAAAATTGGTAGAGGGCTTGTTTGAAAGGAAATAACAATACCTAGTGCCCTTTTAAAATAAAAAGAAAAATAGATCACACCACAGCAAAGTGTCAATTTCTGCCACGAAACATCAAATTTTGCCCACCCCAGGGCAGAATACCTACGAATACAAAACCTACGATAGCCAATTGATTTTTTTGTAGTATAATGCCCTAAGTAGGAGATTTTTAGCCTCCTATCTAAAAACAAGGAAAACCGCTTTTTTGAATGGGCAACAGCAGAGCCATTCCTAGGGTTGGTGGTGACTAGGGCAAAATTAATTACATCACCCTCTCGCGAATCAAATATAAGCATAAAAAAAACGAATCAAAGCGAAAAATTAGATCAAATTGGACAATTCCCCAGCCGGGGTGTCCCCAAACCACGACACCCAGGCAACTGCCCGGTCCCCCCCCCCGTGAAAAGCTCTGGGCAGTAGTGAAGTTTCTTAGTTTTCTTCTTTTTTTTCCGCCAAGGTTAGAAGGCAACCGCAAGATCATAAAGAAGGTGCGTCCAAAAAGTAATGAGACGTACTCTATAAATAAAAATTTATTCATCCGATTTTAATAACACCCCAAAATTCTTCAAGAAAGTTCCCTTGGGCGTCGATCCATCGCTGTCAGCGCGATTTCCATGATTCATAGGCTTCCTCGAAGTCAGCTTCCGAAATGCCTTTTGAAGAGTCGGTTACGGCCTTCTGGATGGCGGCAACTTCATCAAAACGGCGACCTTTCAGGGGGTTTTCAATTTGGGGAACAGAAAAAAGTTTGCCGGGTTTAAATCAGGGCTATACGGAGGCTGTGGTAAAGTTGAAACCCCTATCCGGGCCAGGTAAGGGGTCACATGGAAGGCGGTGGGGCTCGGAGCGTTGTTGTGGTGAAGCTTCTATCGTTCGGCAATATCTGATCGTCTCCTCTTCACGTTTCCGTGCAGTGGCTGAAGGACGTCTTTGTAGAAAGCAGCATTGACAGTTTGTCTTTGAGGCACAAACTCGCTGTGTACCACCCCACGGTTGTCAAAAAAAACAATGAACATGGTCTTCACCTTTGACTACGCCATTCTCGCCTTCTTGGGGCGCTGAGACCCTTTTGTGTGCCAATCGGAACTCTGGCGTTTGGTCTTAGGGTCGTATTGGGAAACCCATGTTTCGTCGCCTGTTATTACGGCATCTAAAAAGTCTGCTTCACCTTCCACAACCTCCACCATTTCACGGCACAGGTCAACTCGTCGTTGTTTATGTTCATCACTCTGCACTTTTGTCACCAATTTCACACAAAATTTTCTTATGTTGAGATTCTCGGTTACAATGTTGTGTACCATCGACTTGCCCATGTTAAGTTCTTCCGCTATGAATTGCAGATTCAACCGACAGTCAGAGTCCAAGAGTCCTTCAAGTTTTGACACGTTTTCATCCGATGAACTCGTCGAAGGACGTCCAGATCGATCTTTGTCCTGAACTGTCTCCCGCCCGTCTTTGAAATCCTTGTGCCAACGAAAAACCTGGGATTTCGACATGGCATGGTCTCCGTAGGCCTGCTCAATCAAGACAAGAGTCTCTGAAGCAGTTTTGCCCAAGAGAAAGCAGAATTTGATGGCGTATCACTGCTCTGTCGTCCGCTCCATTTTTTACTTTTCATCCCGTGATCAAAATGAAAAAAAAACACACTTTGCGAAACTATCGATCCTCACTCTCTCACTGTCCAGAATCAACTGCCGCGGGGTGCGATCCTTTGGCAAGATCCTAATCACCGATACCACCTATTGAGGACGCTCTGGTGGCGATTGGAGGGTCGAGCGTCGGCCAGTCTCATTACTTTTTGGATGCACTGCTAAATAGTTAATTTAAAAGCCATTTCTCATTTAACATGCTTATTACAAAACGGTCTTGATAGCTCCATGGTAAAGTGCCATTTGGCATAAAAAAAGACACTTTTTAATGCTATTTCGAGAGTTGAACTGTTGGGAAGCATAACAGGGCTACTACTGCATCCTCCATAGTCTAAAACCTACAAACCATGGTCAAAGGTTACACGATCCCCTCCTTGTATATTTCTACTCATCCCCTCCCGTAGTAACTAAAATCCCATCTTGAAGAATGATACAACCAAATGAAAAGAAAATTCGTTTATTTACATTCGTTTTCACGAAAATATTTAAATTTTTTGCCTTGAACTTCTCAAAGATACCGGGAATGATACATCCCTTGGACTCTGTCTGTGTGATAAAATTACACATATCTCGTGGGAAATTTTAAGGGAAGTGAAACCTTTATTTACTGCCTTATCAGTAGGCAACACTATAGCATTGCCTATGGGTATTGACGTAAAACTTTAGAGAATTATGAGGAGTATCTTAAACTAAATCAAAAGGTACTATTTGCATCCAGTTTATCGAAAAGGAGGATCTGCAATATTTTAAGGACGGCTGAGGGTATTAAGTTGAAACTTTAAGGACATGCTGCGGGAAATGTTGAAAACTTATTGGAGGGCTGGCAGCCGCCTCTCATGACTTTTTTAGTTGCCCGCCTTCCAAAAATACTACATCGAAATTTTGAAATAGCTATTTTGTTCAAAATAGTCTAAAAGTCGAACAACTATGCCTATGGGGATTACATTACCCCCCCCCCCCCACAGCTTTTGAGAGGGATGCCGAACACAACAAAACACACTGTATGTGTTTGAAACGCAAGTGATGCGATAGGTTTTAGACTAATTATTCATTTATATTAGTACCTGCTATCTGTGTTCCATAATAGGTACTATGGCTGTTCGTTTTGATTTATAATTATCATAGGAATTTATTTCTGCTGGTCTTATGTTTAATATTGCTCTTTTTTTCTTTGCAAAAATTCTTTTTCGGAAAGTTTTTTTTTAATTAATTTCTGTTCGTTCTGACTGCCAAAAAACTGTTATTGGTCAAACTTAACTTTACTATAGATATAAACTAAAAGTTATCGATGTCGCGATTGGTAAAAATACTATTTAGGGGCTCTTAAATTATTCTTTTGTTTTCTTCAGGATGCTTAAGGACTTTCCTGCTCCTAAGATAACAACCTGTTTTTGCTTCGGTTTTATGTTTTCAGTAAAGCGCAAGTTTTTAGGACTAAAAATATAGGAAAATATCACGAGTCAGATTATTTGCGCTAGTTTTGTAGATATATCTTGCATAATCTGCGAAGAAATGATTGTTGCTTTTAAATCTCAACTTCACTCTTTACTTCCACAAGAAAAACCTTTTTAAGAGTAAGTATTTTAAGAGTTGGCAACACTTATTGGAGAATTATCAAGAAAAACTTTGTTTGACCTTTTTTCGGCTTATGAAACGGAATCGACCTTAAAAAGTAAAAAAGAACTGCAAAGACTGTTAGATTTCGGCCTTGATTAAGAGGGGGTTAATTTTAGTTGTGGATTAACAACAACAAAAGAGCAGCCTCCCAAATTTAAATGAAGAGAAGGAAATCGAAGCTTAAACGAACAAAATCATCGCTTTTCAGCCCATATATCTATAAAACTAGTGCAAATAAACAGACTGACGACCACCAAGATGATAAATTATTAGAGGCATTATATCGAGAGTGTTTAAGAGATATGAAAAAGCATTACTTAGCTAGACAAGTAAAACATATTTTAGACCGTATTGTGGTTGTGGGATAGCGGAAAATGTTTCGGGCTAGAAATTCAAACCAAGCAAACTGTATACAGGTAAGAGATCCAGAAATGGCAGTGCGACATGCAGCTGTTTCCCCCCTCTTTTTCTCTGTTTGTATGCTAAGATTAAGAGTTTCTGGGAGGGGATTTTATTAAGACACGGCTCAGTAGAATAAATTTTAATGCTTAATATCAGTAAAAGGAAACTGAAAATTTTATTTTAATGCAGAAGAAAATACTTGAGGAGAGTGATGTCGAGGGCAGGTCCTTGAAGGTAATAATGATCTATTGCATTTTTTTCAAGCTTACTTAAAGAGGTGAAAAGGACGAGGGAGGAAAATTTTCTGGGCTGGTTTGTGTAGAAGGAATGAGTGAAAATTATATTAAGGGATATAAATTTTGGGATATATAACAATGGAAATGGTCGGTTGACGTGCATGCAAAGCATACGAAACATTTCCTTTGGTTGAGTATTTCATATTGCCAATATTTTTCCTATTGATAACAGGAAAATAATAGAGCATTTGGCTATTTGTATTTTCTGTTTTGTTAACCATGACCTGAAAGGGCTTTAAGACAATAAAATTGGAATGTTTAAC
Organism: Artemia sp. Qi Xiang Cuo; assembly: GCF_049724085.1. NCBI lineage: Eukaryota > Metazoa > Arthropoda > Branchiopoda > Anostraca > Artemiidae > Artemia > Artemia sp. Qi Xiang Cuo. The sequence goes on from NC_142795.1 coordinate 42,023,623, forward strand.
CCCAAACTCATCGATTAAAACATAAGTAACTTAATTGACCGGGAGACATTTAGACCCACAACCTGAAACTGATTCGCTCACAAAAAAATTAGCCATCCTTTACTTCATCTTTTTTTTATTCTTCTCATACATATGTAGCAATGATAAAAATAAAAATCGTAGCATTAACTCACGAGGAAAAGAGAAAAATTAGATGAATTAAACGGATACCTAATCCGTTAAACTCATTTGAAAAAAGAAACTAAAAGAGCTTTTCTTTTCCTAACAACTTGCAATCTTAGTATAGACATGACCAGTCACCAATCAATATAGAACCGTAATTTTCCATGACAGTTCAAATCATACTTCATGATTTGACGGTAGCATTCGTGTGTGTGACAGTCATTGACAAGTAATTAGTCAAAATTAATACAAGCTAATATACATTAATACTTACTTGCAACCCACCAGGCGTTTCCCACCTCACCTGGCACAAGAAATTCAGATGTTAGATGGGAATTTACTTAACCATAAGCTCCCCAGGCCCATGGCTATATCTTAATACACGACTAGACCTTAATATGCCACGATACACCGATGCACATACACACATTTTATTAAGAATTAACATTCCTTGAATTAATTTTAGTCCCCATGCATAAAAATTAAAACTCCGTGCTTGTGTTAATTTTTGGCTTAATACATGGGAAATATTTCAACAAGACTTTATCCTTGTTATAGCCCGCATATTTAATTATTATTTAAAGCCGACTTTTCTTTCATGAGCTTTAAAATTTTATTTAATGTCAACATGATGAACATTATAGGTTCTTTTTATGAAATTCAAAACATAAAAATCCAGCTAAATCTCTATCGTGCACTGATTTCAGAGCAAAGAGCTTAGATTGAAAAGAAGTTAGTCGTGTAAATATGTATGATACCTCATTTTCCTTTTCAATAAACATGAAACAGGGTCAGGGTATGGTGTCATGTTTATTAAGTAGCATATGGGCTTTTGAAGCTGTGCCAACGTAGTTAATGTTTTGTTTACAGAAAAAAAAACAAAAAGGAAACATTATAAGGAATCTAAAGCTTTTCATCTACATTTATTTTCATTTTCTAGGTTCTAGAGACCACTTGCTCAGATTCAGAAGTTGCGAGTAAACCACAGAAATATAACTCTTCATCTGTGATTCCTTTAATCACAGACATGAAATTAGACGAGTCATCAATACCAGAAAATAAAAGATCCAAACGATTTTTTGGGCCAAAATTAATTGTTGCTTATAGGAAGAAGAGCAGCGTGACATCAGCATCTCCAGTTACTTCTCAACCATTATACTACTTTATTCCTAAGGCACCGCCGATGGAATACCAAAAGCCTAGTTATGACTATACTCCACAATATTATCCGCCTGCCCAGTACCCCCAACCACCGTACCAATATCAGCAGTCTTATTCCTCTCAATATCGACCTCAATCTTATCCTATGCAGCAGTACCCTCCCCCTCAATATCAGCAGCTTTACCGGCCAAAGCAGCCTGATCAACCTCAAATGCAATATCAACAGCAACAACCGTATCAACCGCAACAGCCCTATCAACCACAACAACAGTATCAACCACAACAGGAATATGCGCCACACCAGCAATATGCGCCAAAAGAACAATATCAAACTGAGCAGCATTATCAGCCACATGAACAGTATCAAAGTCAGCAGAATTATCAACTACAAGAACAGTATCAAACTCAGAAGAATTATCAACCACAAGAACAGTATCAAACTCAGCAGCAGTACCAGCCACCGCAGCAGTATCAACCACAAAACAAATATTAGCTACAAGTATAACGTGCAGCTTCCTAGAATTTTATAGAAAAGGATTCTAAATGTGATTATTAACATGTTTATTTATTGCTAATAAATAATTTTTGCGAAAATGAAATCCATCATAAAGGTTTCTCCAGCAGTCAGTTACCATGAAACAGAATCACACAGAGCTTTTTGAAACTTAAAATTTTGCGACCAAGTCTGTTTTTGACAAAATGAATACTTAAGACACGTTTAGGTTTATAGGGCATGTTTTCGCTAACACGTCGGGTTGCATTTTCTAAGCATCTTTCACAGGCCATTTCAATGCCGTGATCCAAAAATGGGTCAACCTTAAAATGGGTCATATCAAAATTCTCTTTTAATAAATATACTCATTTGGACCACATTACCTGTTAGCTATCTTCCGGTACATCTTCCGGTATATCTTCCGGTATCATTCGTTTAGCTGAGTTTTTAGTTTTGCGTTTGTAGATACTTTTAACTGAAATCTATTAATACATCAACAAAAGGGCCTTTCGTACACAAGCGATACATTTTTTTACAGTATAAATTGCAATTATTACCATCAGACCAAAAAGTTTTCGAGTACTTATGGTGCTAGGATTTTTAACTTGTGAATAATAATAGAAATATGGCTGTTGCATAAGTAAGCAGTAAGCCAACTATTAGATTTTAATACCAGCATTTGACAGATTTTCCAAGAAACACATCACCTAATAAGGATTGGTCTCTGTATGTCAAAAACACCCAAAACGTGAGACATCTGTGCTAAATACCTGAGTTATTTGAATGACTCAAAGTACACAGGTCAAGGCTCCACTTAAGCTGACTATATTGAAGAAGGTAATCCACGAGCCAAAATGGTTTCTTTATTGGTTTTGTTTCTTTGTTGCTTTTTTTAGATACTCGTTCCACGTTTCTATAAAATAATTTAAAATCAACGCTTAAAAATGGCAAATACAATCCGAAAAAAAAAAACCAGTTTCTTTTCAATGTAACAAAATTTATTTTAGTAGGCACATGTACAAATTAACATTAGTCTCAGACAAAATATGCAGCTAAGGCGGCCATTTTATCTTTCGGCTTCGGTTTTCCTCTACCCCGACCTCTTCCACGGCCCCTACCTCTGTATAATCCACGGCCTCGTCCTCTGCCACGTCCACGACTCGTTTGGTAGCCTCTTTCAACAAGGTTTTGGAGGTGTTCAGAACAAAAGATGCAACCTTTCGATTTGACTTCAGCGTTTGCCAACTTTGTCTTATCCTAAAATAATAATGAAATAGTCTATTGACCAATTTTTTGACTTGAACATAGGCTAAACAGAGACAAAAGGTAATACAATATCGTAGTTAAAATGAAGGGACGAGTGTTGCTCTGATAATGTAGGATGAGAAGTTAATAAAAAAGGAAGTAGAAATTAAAAACGAATATTACAACTATAAAAAAAATTATAAGGCCCTCAATACAAATTTAAATTTTTAAGACCAATTTCGCTGGTTATGATAAATGATAAAATCCAGGAGTTTAAAATGAATGTCAACAGGATAACGCCAATAATAACAAAAGAAATGGCTGATATTTGAGACCGATATTCACGGTCAATCTTAAATGCTAACAAAAAAGTAATGTCTAAGCTAATGCAGATTTGTTGCAAATCCAAGCTCATTCGGGCCTTCAGTCCTCACCAACGATGGGTTCAGGGTTTGCAGATAACGATGATGGGTTTGCAGATAACGGCCCACGGCTTCAACCTTCGCAGGCTTCCTACAATAAGAGAGCATTTCCGCTCTTTTTTCAGTCTATATTCTTTGAATTTTTATTGCTCGAGTCCAATCTCATGGAATCCATTCATTATAGTCTACAGTAATACAAATTTGCTCACACCCTTATTTTCACGATTTAACATTTCCTGCTTTTTTACATTAAAGAAATTTTTCAAAAAGTTCGTGGTAACGAGATGTAAGTAAGGAGCGACACGGCTCAATAGTAACCGAAACTCTAAAAAACAGAATTTTGATACAAATAGATACATCAAACGGATTTTTATGCTTATTTCAAATATATAAGTTTCAGTCCTGCCCATCAAAAGTTACGCGCCTGAAACAATTTGCCCGATTTTTGAAAAACAAGTCATAGAACCTTAATGAAAATCACACCATCAGATTCAGCGTATCAGAGAACCCTGCTGAAGAGGTTTCAAGGTCCTATCTGCAAAAATGTGAAACTTTGTATTTTTTGCCAGAAGAAAGATCATGGATGCGTCTTAATTTGTTTGTTTGTTTTTTTCTAGGGGTAATTGTGTCGACCCAGTGGTCCTATAATATCGGGAGAGGGCTCATTCGAACGGAGTGCCCTGTTTAAGTGACCAAAAAAATGGAGGGCAACTAGGCCCCATCCCACGCTCTTTTTTTCCCCAAGTCTCCCGATAAAAATTTGGAGATAGCCATTTTGTTCAGCATGGTCGACAAATATATTGACTATGTCTTTGAGGATGACTTAATCCCCCACAGTCCCAGGGAGAAGGGCTGCAAGTTATGGACTTTGCCCAACGTTTACATATAGTATTGGCTATTGGGAAGAATACAGACGTTTTCAGGGGAATTTTTGCTGGTAGTGGGGGGGGGTGGGGGTAAGGGTCACGCGGGAGGATCTTACCATGGGGGATCTTTCCATTGCTATTAAGGGGGTGGTGGATTTCCCAGCATTATTTAAAAAACGATCAGAAATTAAATAAAAAAACAACAAATTTTTCAACTGAAAGTAAGGAGCAGCATCAAAACTTAATACGAACAGAAACTATTACGTATATGATTGGGTTCGCCCCCTAGTCAATACCTCGTTCTTTACGCTAAGTTTTTTTTAGTACTTTCATTACAGCTATTTATTCTAATTAACAGTCTTTGTGATTAAGGGGTAATTTTAAAGAATTTGAACACAATTGGAACTTTAGCGTAAAGAGCGAGGTATTGACTAGGGGGCGAACCCCCCAATATACTTATAAAAATATATGGATATAGAAGTTCGTTACGGAAGTTAATTCGTAAGTTACTTATATTTATTACTAATAAAACGTTCGTAAATAAAATTAAAGAACTTTCGAGAAGGCCATTAAAAAAAAGTAAAATTAATATGCAAATTTCGCTTTAATTATTCATGTACGGTGAGCCAAAATCAAAACCTGCATTAATTCGAAAACGTTCAGAAATTAAATAAATGAAAAAACTAGTTTTTTTACGGAAATTAAGGAGCAACATTAAAATTTAAAACGAACAGAAATTATTCCGTATATGAAAGGGGCTGTCCCCTCCTCAACGCCTCGCTCTTTGCGCTAAAGTTTGACTGTTTCTCACAACTCTATTTTTAAAAACAATAAAAAGTTTTAGCGTAAAGAGCGAGGCGTTGAGGAGGGAACAGTCCCTTTCATATATGGAATAATTTGTTCGTTTTAAATTTTAATGTCCTTATTTTCATTAATGTTCCTTACTTTCAGTTAAAAAACTTGTTTTTTTTATATTTAATATAAAATAAAATCCATCATCCTAATTTTCACTATTGTAATTCATCTAATTCACACCAAATATTCACCATCCTACTTTAAAGTTTCTACACATTTTAAAAAATATAGTTTTTCCACTTCTGGATTCCAATTATACATATATAAAGAATGTAATTTTACGAAGGCAGCACTAATTTAAGGTCCATTTGACCGTCATGACATCAAGAAAAGGCTCAAATTGTCTGCGTTTACAAGACAAGCGACAGTGAGAATTTATATATAGAAGCCTGCCGAATGCTATATATATATATATATATATATATATATATATATATATATATATATATATGATTTTCAAAAGTATGGTAGGTATTTATGACCTTATCCATGTGAAAACACTAGACCCAATGATCATCGCTATCATTTTCAATTTGTTTGGTTAGTTACACCTCGGCTTATCTAACGTCATTATGAAATAAGTATCGTCGAACCTTTGTTTTTTTTAACAAAGGGGCACGCGGCAGGCTTCTCACTGTCGTTTGTCTTCTAAACGCAGACAATTTGAGCCTTTTCTTGATGTCTTGATGTCCAAATGGACCTTAAATTAAAAGTGGTGCCTTTGTAAAATTACATTTTGTTCTTGGAGCTTTAACTTTTGCCTTGGTGTGTCGTTTGTCATTATGAATGACATATCACCGAACCTCTGTTTCTTTTAATTGTTCAAGTGGTAGGACAAAAACTTTTTGTCTTCCAACGATTTATCTAGTCCAGTTTTCTGATTTTACTAGGTATGGAAGGTATTGACGACCGTCTTTGTTTCTTTTAATTTTTCCGATGGTGGGACAAAAACTTCTTGTTCTGCCATGGCTTGTCTTATGTCATTATGAAAGACACATCACCGAACATTTGTTTCTTTTAGTTGTTCAGGTGATGGGACAAAAACTTCTATTTCATCCAACGATTTATCCAGTCCACATTTTTGATTTTCAAAAGTATGGTAGGTATTTATGACCTTATCCATGTGAAAACACTAGACCCAATGATCATCGCTATCATTTTCAATTTGTTTGGTTAGTTACACCTCGGCTTATCTAACGTCATTATGAAATAAGTATCGTCGAACCTTTGTTTTTTTAACAAAGGGGCACGCGGCAGGCTTCTATATATAGATTCTCACTGTCGTTTGTCTCCTAAACGCAGACAAATTGAGCCTTTTCTTGATGTCATGATGTCCAAATGGACCTTAAATTAGAAGTGGTGCCTTTGTAAAATTACATTTTTTTTTCTTGGAGCTTTAACATTTGCCTTGGTTTGTCTTTTGTCATTATGAAAGACATATCGCCGAATTGTTGTTTCTTTTAATTATTCAGGTGTTAGGACAAAAAATTCTCTTTCTTCCAACGATTTATCTAATCTAGGTTTTTGATTTTACAAGGTATTAAATAAAAAAAAACAAGTTTTTTAAACTAAAAGTAAGGAGCGACATTAAAACTTAAAACGAACAGAAATTATTTCGTATATGAAAGGGGCTGTCCGCTCCTAAACACCTCGCTCTTTACGCTAAAGTTTTTTATCGTTTTAAAAAATTGCGTTGTGAGAAAGAGTATAACTTTAGCGTAAAGAGCAAGGTGATGAGGAGGGAACAGCTCCTACCATATACGGAATAATTTCTGCTCGTTTTAACTTTTAATGTCGCTCCTTACTTTCAGTTTAAAAAACTTGTTTTTTTTTATTTAATTTCTGATCGTTTTTTAGTTAATGCAGCTTTTATTTTGGCTCGCCGTCATTGAATAAGTAAACAAAATTTGCATAAAATTTTTAATTTTCTTTTTATAAATGGCTGTCTCTAAATTTGGTTCTGACGTAATTTACGAATTAACTTACGTAACGAATTTCTATATTCGTATATTTTTCTTCTGGCAAAAAATACAAAGTTGCAGATTTTTGCAGATATGAGCTTGAAACCTATGTTATAGGGTTTTCTGATACGCTGAATCTGACGGTGTGATTTTTATTAAAATTCTTTCACTTTTAGGGGATGTTTCCCCCATCTTTAAAAATCAGGTAAATTTTCTCAGGCTCGTTGCCTTTGATGAGTAATAATAAACTTAATAAAATTCACATATTTAGAATCAGCATTATAATCACATTCTTTTGATACATTTATTGACATCAAAGTTCCGTTTTTAAAAGTTTCGCTTACTATTGAGCCGTATCGCTTGTTTTTTTCATTGTTTTTTTTTTTACGTATATGAGGGGGTTCTCCTCTTAGTCAATACCACGCTCTTTACGTTAAAAGTAAAACAAAAATTTTAATTCACAAACCGCTGAATAACAAAGGCCGTTTAATTAGAATAGATAGCTCTTTTGAAAGCACTAAAAAAAACTGTAGCGTAAAGAGCGAGGTATTGACTTGGGGGAGAATCCCCTCATATACGTAATAATTTCTGTTCATTTTAAGTTCTAATGTTGCTCTTTACTTTCAGTTGAAAAAACTTGTTTTTTTTAATTTAATTTCTGATCGTTTTTTAAATAATGCTTGAAAATACGGCGCCCCCTTCATAGAAATGTCCCTTGCCCCAAAGAAACATCCTCCACGGAAAGATTCTCCCGAGTAACCCCCTCCTCCAGAAAAAAAATTCTTCCTGAAAATGTCAGTATACTTCCCAATAACCACTATAATATGTAAGCAATGGGCAAAGTTCATAACTTGCAGCCCTTCCTCTGGGATCTCTGGGTGATTAAGTCATCCTAAAAGAAATATTTATTAAATTTTAAACTATTATGGACAAAATGACTGTCTCAACGTTTGAAGTGGGTGACTGAGAAAAAAATGAGCGTGGGAGGGGGCCTAGTTGCCCTCCATTTTTTTTGGTCTCTTAAAAAGGGCACTGGAACTTTTAATTTCCGTTCCAATGAGCCCTCTTACGATATTTTAGGACCACTGGGTCAATACGATTACCCCTGGGAAAAAAAACAAAAAAAAAACAAAAAAAACAAGACAAATAAACACGCACCCGTGATCTTTCTTCTGGCAAAAAATGCAAAATTCCACATTTTTGTAGATAGGAGCTTGAAACCTCTTCAGTAGGATTCTCTGATACGCTGAATATGATGGTGTGAATTTCATTAACGTTCTATAACTTTTAGGGGGTCTTTCCCCCTTTTGTCGAAAATCAGCCAAATTTTCTCAGGCGCGTAACTTTTTATGGGTAAGATTAAACTTGATAAAACTTATATATTTGAAATCAGAATTAAAATCTGATTCTTTTGATGCATCTATTGGTATCAAAATTCCAGTTTTTTTTAGATTTTCGGTTACCATTGAGCCGGGTCGCTCCTTACTTACAGTTCGTTACCACGAACTGTTTGATGAAAAGCATTGACGACCACCCTTGTTTCTTTTAATTGTTCAGATGGTGGGACAAAAACCTCTTTTTCTTCCAACAATTTATCCAGTCCATATTTTTGATTTTCAAAAGTATGGTAGGTATTTATGACCTTATCCATGTGAAAACACAAGACCCAATCATCATCGCTATCATTTTCAATTTGTTTGGTTAGTTACACATCGGCTTACCTAACGTCATTATGAAATAAGTATCGTCGAACCTTTGTTTTTTTTAACAAAGGGGCACGCGGCAGGCTTCTATATATAGATTCTCACTGTCGTTTGTCTTCTAAACGCAGAAAATTTGAGCCTTTTCTTGATGTCATGATGTCCAAATGGACCTTAAATTAGAAGTGGTGACTTTGAAAAATTACATTTTTTTTTTCTTGGAGCTTTAACTTTTGCCTTGGTGTGTCTTTTGTCATTATGAAAGACATATCACCGAATCTTTGTTTCTTTTAATTGTTCAGGTGTTAGGACAAAAACTTCTTTTTCTTCCAACGATTTATCTAGTCTAGGTTTTTGATTTTACAAGGTATGGAAAGCATTGATGACCACTCTTGTTTCTTTTAATTGTTCAGATGGTGGGACAAAAACTTCTTTTTCTGCCATGGCTTGTCTTTTGTCATTATGAAAGACATATCGCCGAACCTTTGTTTCTTTTAATTGTTCAGGTGATGGGACAAAAACTTCTATTTCATCCTACGATTTATCCAGTCCATATTTTTGATTTTCAAAGGTATGGTAGGTATTGATGGCCTTATCACCGTCAAAATTCACAAAAAAAACCCAATAATCCCTGATATCATATTCAAATTTCTTGATTCGCCACCCGTCGGCTTATTTTTCGTCATTATAAATTACATATCGCAGAACCTTTTTTTTTAACAAAATGAAAGGTATTGATGACCTTGTCCATGTCAAAATCCCAAACCCAATCATCATCGCTATCATTTTCAATTTTCACAAGTTTCGATTCTCGCTGTCCAGGTTGATTTTCATTGACTCGCTGCTCTTCATTTTCATTTTTAAATCCCCCACTTGTTCGGTGTCGTATGTCTTCTAACTGCGTGTGTCTTTGCTCTTTATTTTCATTTTTTACACGCTCTAATTGTCGTTTTCGCATATCTTCCAACCGCCCGTGTCTTTGCTCTTCAATTTAATTTTTGTTACGTTTTTAGATTTTGATTACTTCAGACAATTTAGCAATGGCTTTTGCTATAGCTGTCCGTATTGGTGTTGTCGCAATTGATGGTCCAGGTTGTCAAATTTCACATCTCATCACGTTTGATAGTTCAGGTTTGGGTTCTAAAGAATCATAATAACTGCAACTGCAAATTTTCGTTTTTTGGGCCTTTCAACAGACATTATATTATATAAATAAGTGTTGGGCTAGAAACCCAACAATCTCTATTATGCTGTTCATGAAATCATAAAAGAAAATACTTATATGATGTCACAAGAAATGCTTATATAATGTACCAACATAGTACATGGCGCTATTTGGAAAAACCAAAATTAAGGCTCTTAACGATTTTTCTCAGACTTCTGACTTATCTAGATCGTTTTTTTATGCGAATTACCAAGATACCAATTTTCCCGGAAAAATATGGAGCCGTTTTCGAGAAACAGAATAATACATACATACATAAATACATACACAATTATTACTCACATATACACACACACACACACACATATATATATATATATATATATATATATATATATATATATATATATATATATATATATATATATATATATATATATATATATATATATACCTTCTCTTTTTTCATCAGAAAATTATTCATGTCTTTTTACTTTTTTGTATTAAGTTCTTTAACAAAAGTTTCAATAGTTTTAAAAAAGCATTACTGGAAGAATAGCTGTACAATTGCGTTATGTCAGGCGCCACCTCGCAATTAAAAGGAAAATAAGAGCCTTTTAATTTACCACTCCACCATTATTGCAATTAATAAATGATAATAGTTATTATTGACCTTGATCTGTAACTAAAAATATTAATTTAAAAGCATTTTTAAGATACATAGCATATTCTTAAAGAGGAAACAAAATTATGGTGATGCAAGACAATGCGTTGCTTACAGACTTATACTCCACTGAAACAAGTTGAGAATCGCACTCTTCACAATTGTCATCTAAAACTGAGACTTTAAAAGCTTCATTGAACAGATTGAGAACCAGGTCACACCTAAAGGAAAAAAAGAAACTCGTTACAGCCTATATACAATCAAAAGATTATATTTGTGAAAACGTAAATTGTCGTAGAAATTGAATTTAAGAATAAAGAAAAACAAATTTAATTCAAAGTTCAAATTGTGAGTCTCACAAAACAAATTTGTCTGAAAACTATTTCATCAATGAAAAAGTATTACGAATAACAATACAAAGAACAACGTTCCATAATAGCAGCGACAGGTTACGAAAAATTAAATTCCAAAATGAAAGAATTAACCTAATCATAGCTTGAGCAGTAAGATCATGAAAAATCGTAAAAAGTAATGTTTATGATTTTTCATGTATATAAATTCTCAATTTGTGCCTCCAACAATGAATACAAATTCTTAAGTTATACCCCCACTAATGGTCGGACGTATTGCCGAAACTAATTTTTAACACAGTTGACATTCTTGTATCATCACTGTATTGATTAGTGACAATTGATGACAATTAATTAGGTCGACACGAGTAGGGCCCAATTGGATTGGTAATTCAATTCAAGTCCAGCACAGTTCATAAAACAGTCTTCGTACATTTATAAGTCAATAGTTTTAAAAAGTACAATTTATAATTCCCACAAGGAGTAAAACTTCCACATGGAACAGGTTCACGAATAAAACTTACTTGTTGCAGCTAAGTTTCCATTTTGGCCCAGAGCTAGGATCAAAAACTAAGACACCAGATTCGCAGTCCGTACAACCGCATATCCCATTATTATTCAAACTTTGAGGACAGCTGGGATGAGTGCAAGCATTACAACCAACGCCTTTCGTCATGTCCCTAAAAGGGTACCATTTTTTAAGGGAAAACACTTTAAGAACTAGCAACATCTCTGACAAATATCACAGAACTGAACAGAAAGTTACACTTTCGAGGCTTAGCTCCTCCACCTCCAATAAAGTTTGATTTCTTTTTACTTTTAATAAGTATTTTTCAGTAATTTAATTACGGACTTTAAACTATTCCGTCATGTATTTCGTAAATACACATAAATGATTCAGGCCGTATATTGGGGAAGGGAATTAGATGATCAAATATTTCCATAAGAAATTGACATTCAATGAAAAAATGGAACTCAGGTAAGTTCAGATCACTAATGAAAACTCTTTGGAAGATTCTACGTGTGAAGGATGTAATTACACAGTCTACACACAGTCTGATATGGCAAAAAATTTAAAAATTGGGAAGACGTGGATAAAATTAGTGGGATAAATTTGAGGTTTTCGGGCATAACCAGCAACACTTTAAGCGTCCTGAAGTACTGGTTCTGCCTGCCTACCAGTGGGTAAAGGCAGGCACACTTAGCAGCCCCCCCCCCCTGGGGGGTAAGAGGGGAATCATCAGGTGAGACCTATACCAAACTTGTAATTTACAATTTTAACTCGTAATTTGCCTACAGTAACCAATCCCTGGGTTTATACCACTGCTACTGTTGATGCTTGATGTTTTGTGCTGATTGCTTTTTATTCTTCAAATTTCACAATCCCCTGCTTTGCTAGCCTATTTGAAATTTGTTACTAGATTGTGGACAATATCCAGCCTTATACCGAAACTGTCTTATACCATTGCTTATTCTGTTCCTGTTTTGTTGTTTACTTCAGATAAAAAATGAAAAATCAACTCAAGCCACCTCGTGAACTAAGGTCTGACAGCTCAATCCAATTCTCTGGATCAGAATCTGTTTCAGAGCAACTAATCATGCTCACTAACCACACAAATAGCATAAAAATCAAACATAAAATGCTAGCAGATTCAGTAAAACCTGACAACCTTAAATCTTCAGTGAAAGGGTTACTTGATGACCTTATATTGGCTAAGATCTCTACCCAGGTAGATGAGGCAGTAGTTGAAATGAAAGAGGAACAGACATTCATGCAACATAATGTCACTATCTCTTCAGATAAGCTGGAATGCAATCAAGCAGGAGGTGTATGCTGGCCTCAACCTAGATCTTAGTAATCTAGTGGATAAAAGCCTTGAAAGCTATAACAGACGCATAATTTTTGTTGAATCTTCTTTGGCTACTTAAGAGTCATCCATGAAAGACCTTAAAAACTCTTTCCAGCCTATCCAGTCCAACCTGGCAAGATTAAATGACCGTTTTGACAGCAGGTTTTAACCAAATTATTGTCTTTGGGGTGAAAGAGGATGCCTCCATTGAAAACACTGAAAGTCGATTCTTGTCAATATTTGCTGAGAAATTTCCTGGCATACCAATTATTCAGTCTGATGTTGTATCAGCCAAAAAAATTGGTAAACCATCTGCAAAACCCAGACCCATAGTTGTTGAATTTTGCAACTTCTGAGTTCGTCAACTGCTTCTCAGACAAAAGAAGGATTTGAAAGGATCAGGGATTCTATTTTCTGAGACGCTTACAACTTCTTTCATATGCCAAGTCAAAGCTTGACTCACGTAATTTTTGGTCCAGCAAAGGTGATATCCTGTATAAAACCCAATCTGGAAGAGTGGTTAAGTTTAATGATCAGAATGAAATTGATTTATGTGCTGCAAATTCAGAAAAATTAAAGTGATGGATTTTGATTTATTTTGTTATAATATATTGCATTGTTTCTGTAGGAATTTACTTGGTGTTCTTAAAATATTCCTCTATTATTCTTTACTGTCCTCACATAATTTTGACTGGTACCATTATACTTCGGGCCAATAGTTTGGTTGATATGTCCCCTCCAACTAATTCTTCTTTATGGTTGTTTGTGATTCTGTTACCTTCATGTTTCCCGATTTACATTATATTACTGTCATGCCAATATACTTGTAATCCCCATAATGTCAACTGGTCATATATTATTGTTTATGTCAATGTTTATAATAATATGTGCCTTCCCATTGATTTTTCTTTATGTTCGTTTATGATCCTTTCACCATCATGTAGCTTGTCTTCTATGATGTTTTTGTCCTGTCAGCAAACTTGCAGCTCACATAATTTTCACTGGTTCCATATTGCATTTTGGGCAAATATTATGAATCATATATGTTATCCCACTGTTATTTATTTATTTTTTTCTGTTTGTTTGTGATCCTATCACCTTTATGCAGGCTGATTTCTTTCATATTTTTGTCACTCCAGCATAATTGCAGCTCATATAATCTTGACTGGTTCCACATTTTACTTAGGGCCAATATTCTGATGAATATATGCCATGCCACTATTATTTCCTTAACTAGGTTAGTGATCCTATCGCCTTACAGTAGCATGAATTCTATCATATTTTTCTAATGTCAGAACACATGCAACTCACATAATTTTGACTGGTCCCATATTATACTTTGGGCCAATATTTTGACTAATACATGCCATCTCACTATTATTTCTTTATCTTTGTTTGGGATCCTATAACCCTTGTGTACCCTGAAATCTTTTAAATTTTTGTCATGTCAGTATGTATGCAGCTCTCATAATTTCATACTACCATATTATACTTTGGGCTAATATTTGGAATAATAAGTGCCATTTCATTGATATTTATTTATATTTTTCTATGATCCTATCAGCTTCAGGTAGGCTAATTATTATTATATTTTTTTCATGTCAGCATACTTACATCTTACATAATTTATACTGGTTCCACATTACAAAATGGTCTAATACTTTGAATATAATGAGCCATCCTACGGTTTTCTCTTTTTATTTGTTTTAGAACGCCTCACCCTCATTTAAACTGACTTATAGTGTTCGGTTGGCATTCCTGGAAAACAGCAGCTCAAGTAATAGCAACTGGTGTCACATTATACTTTGGTCCAATACTTTGGATAATTTGTGCCATTCCACTTATATTTCTATGTGTGCATTTATTATATGTGATAATTATGGTAGATTTCTCTTTTCTTATAAATTCTTCTATTCATTATTCTGTTATATTTGATCAACCAAGTAGGGCTGGTAAACAAGAGACACACGCTTGACCCTCTCCTTGAATCTATGATTAATTCTAGCTGCAATTATCACACTACCATTGATTATTGTGATAAAATTATCACTCTCTTTAGATAGGAGCTTCAATGTATTTTGTTTGAATGTGCGTGGGATAAGAGATAAGTGGGATAGTCTGAAATCGTATTTGTGGTCTGATAATTCTTGCCCTTTTGATGTAATAGTTTTAACAGAAACATGGTTACCTGAAAGTGAAAATTTTACAGCCTATGATATGCATGGTTATGTTGCTGTCCATATCCCCAGAATGGTAACAAAGTGCTCAGGGGGTATTTCTTTATTTATAAAGTCTGATATTGAGTTTAGAAGAAGGTCTGATCTTGAACCATTGTTTGCATCAGTAGTGTCAAATAGTAGGACAGTTTATTCTCTTGTTATTGATCTGAAAAGCCAGTTTGCATGTGATACTGTTTGTTTGTTTTATAACCCCCCTCCTTTTCCAACACATTTGTTCTGCGATTTGCTTGATCAACTTTCTTGTGTGGGGTCTTTCTCTAAAAACGTATTTGTGTTTTGGAAGATTTTAATTGTAATATGTTAAATATTGGATCAAGTGATGAATGTGACCATCTCTTTGATGTACTTTCTTCTTCTGGTCTACTTCCTTCAATTTTTTTCCTTCTCGTGTTGACCCTACTAGAAATTCCGCCACTTTAATAGACAATATTTTCATTTCTCATTCTTCTAATTTGAAGTTTACTTCTGGTCTTGTTTTCACTGATCTTTCTGATCACTTCCCTATTAATGTTTCACTTTTTGTGCCTCAAATTGAGATTGCTGTGGATGAGCGGGGTGAGTCTTCTTTTAGAACTTCCACAGATAAAGAAATTTCTAATTTAATACATAGTCTTCAGAGTAATGATTGGTCTAGTGTTCTTGAAGCTAATGATGTTGATTGTGCAACGAATTTATTTTTGCGTCGTATGGGAGCTCCTGTTGGATAAGCATTTTCCTCTTAGAAAGAGGCCAAGGAATTCCATACCCAAATGTCCATGGATGTCTAGAGGTCTGATCATTGCTAAACATATGAAGGCGTCTCTGTTCAAGGCTGCGTGTAAAAGTAAGACACAGGATGATCTTTTGAAGTATAAACTTTATAAAAAATGTGCTTACTTCTTCATTACGTGCAGCCAAAAAGCTCTATTTTCCGCGTCGAATTGATGAGCGTAAGGGGAATTTGCGAAAGGTTTGGACTTTAGTTATTGAAGCTCTTTCCCGCAAGAAACTCAAACAGTCCCCCCCCCCTTGTTGCTACAGGAAAGCTGATGGATCTTTCGTGGACAAGAATTCTTCGACCAGCGCCTTCAATTCGTATTTCACCTCACTTCCTTCAGTTCCTATTCCACCCTAGAGCAGTGTAAGTAGTCTTCCCTTAGCAGAAAAGTAATTTTTCCTTTTCCCATGCAGTGATACCGAAATTTCTGACATTATTTCTCAGCTTTCAAGTAGCCGTTCAGTTGATGGTTTTGGTTTGAGCTGTAATGTTCTTAGAAAAATTGGTCAGTTTGTTTCTAACCCCATCTCACACATAACTAACCTCTCTCTTTCTTCTGGTGTTTTTCCTCATTTATTTAAGGTTGCTAATGTTGTACCTTTGTTTCAAAAAGGTGATTCATCTCTATTTTCAAACTATAGACCTATTTCTCTCCTTCCTGTAATCTTTAAGGTTGTTGAAATAGTAGTGTATTGTAGACTCTCTTTATTTGTATTTAGCACTAATACGACTGCAGTGCTAATACGAAATTCTCTCATAACCAACTATCAGTATGGTTTTCGTCCCAGTTTTTCTACCTTGCATGCACTTTCAGATGCAACAGAGTTTGTGTGTGTTAATCTTGACAAGGGCTTGTGTATTTTGGGTCTATTTCTTGACTTTTCAAAGGCATTTGACATGGTCGTTCACTCTGTTCTTTTATCTAAATTATCTTCATTTGGAGAGCATGGAGTCCCACTTGAATGGTTTAGGTTTTACCTCTCATGGAGATCTCAGTATGTTTCGGTTAATGGTACTTCTTCCTCTTCCTTGCCTATTTTGAAAAGTGTCCCACAGGGCTCTGTGCTTGGACCACATTTGTTTTTAATCTATATTAATGATCTTGTTGATGGTCTTCATCCCCTTGTGCACCCCATTCTTTTTGCTGATGACAGTAACTTTTTCATTGCTGCAGTGGACCTGCCATCTACCACTTCCCTAGCTCAACGTCTTCTTGATAAAGTAAAAGATTGGTGCTGGTCAAATGCTATGACTCTCAACAGCTAAAAAAGCGCCATTGTACACTTCAGGACCCCTTATCGTATGAGAGACGCAAGGGAGCCAACCATCCTGACTTATGGGAATGATATTATACCGCAAGCTACTTTAGTGAAATTTCTTGGTGTGTATCTTGACTGTTTTCTTTCTTTTAAACCCCATATAACTCATACCCGTTCCCTTATCCTCCGCCAATCTTCAATGTTATACAGGGTTAACTCATTTCTTCCCCCAGATGTTACGCTTTCTCTTTATTATGCTTTTATTTTTCTTTACCTTTCTTATTGCTGTTCTGTCTTGGGTAGTACTAATAAATCTCTTCTCTGCTCACTTCAAAGAGCCCAAAATAGGGCAGTGAAGGCTACTTTTCCTCTACCTTGTTTTTACCCTTCCTCCGATCTTTATAATGATACCGGAATAGCTCCGCTGGATCGTATTATGGGTAAAAGTTACCTTTATTTAGCACATTATGCTTTTCTAGGCACACTTCCACCGTCTCGGCAGCAGTTTTTCTTTCTGTCAGGCTCAGGTAGGTACTCTTCTTTTTTACGTATCTCTTATTGCAGACTTATTTTACCTAAACGATCATCAACAGCAGGTCAGAGGTCTCCTGTTTATCAATCTATTTTACTATGGAACTCCATCCCTCCTGATGTCCCACTATCTCTTTCTGCAAGGGCAGTTTCTCACCGGGTCTTTCCAGTATAGTATTTTTTCCCCCTTTTTTTCTTTTTTTTTTTGCATTCCATCTAAATTTATATGTCTTTTTTTTTTATTTAATCCTAATTTTCAATCTCTTTTTTTCGTTTAAATATTTTTTTTTCAGTTATTTGTGAAGTTTCCTCTTAATTCCCCTATTTTCATAAATGTCTCTTGATCCAGTTTTTTTTTTTTTTTTTTTATTTGCTTTATAATAGTGTATTATTTTTTTTTGATGGCCCTTTACAAGCTGAGATTCTTGGGCGTGTATAAACTTTACGTTTGTAATTGCTTTGTTTTTATTATTAATAAATTGATTGATTGATTGATAAACAAAATAAAAACTAAAGAAAAGACGGAAATAAGAAAACTAATTTCTTAGTTCTCTATAATGAATGCGTAGCTCTCCTTCCGAAATACATAGTCATATTTTCGGATTTTTCATTGAAACCAGGATCGTGTGCAGAATTTGGTAAAAACAATTGCGAACTACACCACAACAACACTATGGGAGATGGATAAGAGTGTTTTAATACTATATTAAGGCAACCCTAACTGTAAGGAGAGCAGCCACTTCCTTAAATTCGACTCTTAAAATCTCAGTTTAACTTTAGCAGAGCAATGCTTCGAGAAAAAGAGCTCATTTGATGTATTTGCTTTTCAGAATAGGTATAATAGATAATATATATATATATATATATATATATATATATATATATATATATATATATATATATATATATATATATATATATATATATAATGAAGAGAGATCAGTTAAATCCGTAGTCCGTAACTGAATATTCATTAAATTTGTCTGAAGCACCTCTCATTGGAAGTTTGAAAATATGGTCCTAAAAAGGTTTTTTAGAACTTAAATACCCCTTTCACCCTGTTCCGTCAGAGAATCTATCGGTCAGCACCCAAATAGATAATGTGCAAATATGCCATACTGTATAGACATTGTTTTTAGAGGATGAATGGTCTATACAAACTGTTATTTTTTTATGGACTGCGTTTAGTTTTAGGGATAAATTGTATACTGCACGCCAGCATTGCTTCTTACAGTGGGAGGCTAAACAAATAACCTTTCGATGGTTCCCACTATTTCGCTCGACAAAACTTTGGTCCTGATAGCGCCGAAGTTACTGTTTTACGGATCAAAATACTAGAATGATGCAATTCCTTGTGGCATGATTTGTGTAGTAATTAAAAAAGGGCATTAGACGTTTAACTGCCCGTTCGAGTGAACCCTTTTTTCAAATAGTCTAGGACTACGAAATATGAATAGTCACAAAGGTGCCTATTCTTCTAAATCATCCAATTTTGTTGCCGTTTATTTCACCCCACACGTGTTGGTCAACCCAGGATCCAGTCAAACTCTGATGACAGCCGAATCGCCTTTGCTGATGACAGTACGCTATGCTAGGTAAAGTCGAAATTGATCCAGTTTCACTGGAAAAAATCTGTTGAAAAAATTTGTTTTCAGGCATAGGCCTGAAAACAAAGCGACTGAAAGAAAAAATTTAAAGAGCCGACCGTACCAGAGCATAGAGTTAAATCAACAAAATTATGAAGCTATTCAGAAATTGTAAGTGAAGCATAGGCCTGCAAATTAGGATTAGAAATCGACAGCCACGGTAATGACAGAGATTAAGTTTGGTTCGGAAACATTGGCCCTTGAAAAAGCTGAGGAAGATATTTCAAATGTTTGGTTCAACCCCATTTCTGGGACCGTGATGAACGAGGGTAAGAGGGAACGAGGTGCCTATTCTTCCAAAATTGACAATCCATAAATAATGGATTTCTTTGTTGCATATTCTTTTTATCAAAATTTCATTTATTAGACTTTCCGTTTCTATTGGCAACGGTTCCTCTTCACTTGAAGTTTGCTACTACGAACTGTCTGATTCAAGGCTCTCTCAAATATGAGACACTACTACTCGCTCTGTCAACCCCTGTTTTTGACGTTCCAGAATCATCCCTGAAAAAGTGCTTCTTTCCATATGCTTGTTTGGAGCGGGGTCTAAAATATCAAGATGAATTACAGGGTCAATATTTCCACGGTTTTACGGTGAGTTTTTCTAAAAAATCTTCTTTTTTATAGAGGTGTCTCCCATGTACGCAGGCAAGGTAAGAGAAAAATAAGCATACAGAAGAATATTAACGCGTTCTTGTTGCGTTTATTGTCGTGTTGCCCTGGGCAACAAGAAGACATTAAAAAAAATTATATTATTAGTAAAACGAGAAATATCCCAATTTAAATTTCAATAAGAACGAAGCGCTTGGTATAACTCATCCGCCCCAGGAAAATTTAAATTTTTTAGCGACACTCATGATCCCCCTCCCTTCCCCGACTCTCCACTATTTGTGCCGTTAAGTATAAGAAAGTAACCTCCTATGTTACACAGACGATTTTTTCAACAATAAGAAAGGAGGTATCACCCAGCAGTACCCCTATTGCAAGCTAAGTTCAAAAATACTCCCGCCAATGAATTGAGATAAGAAATTAATTTCAACCCTCTCCCTTAAAAAAAAATCCTTTCATATTTATCTGAGAGCTGATAAGAAAAAAAAGCCCTTATTTTTGCTTCAGGCACCCCCCCCCCACCTAGACAAAGATCCATCAGCGCTCCTCCATAATACCTGATTTGCAATTATACATCAGCGTACGTGATTACTGTCAAGTCTCAAATAAATCAACCAAGTTAAATAGAGCTTTAAAATAAATGTCTATATAAACCATTTGTCTTTTATGAACTACATGGCCTTTTAGGAGCGAATGCGCCACCGCACACTATTAATACTTCTGAAACCAGGTTGTTCAATAAAAATATTTTCGATAATTTTAATAGATTTCGATAGTTTACGATAATTAATAGATTCCAAACTAAAAAAAAACTGAATGGTACTGACTATGTATGTTAATCGCAGTATACCCCCCCCCCTCTCCCGCCCCCAATACACAAGTACAGAATTGTTAAACTTCTTTAAATTCTTAACTGTTCAAGGGTTATTTTGGGAACAGTTTGAATGGTCAGATGACACGGTAAGTAGAGATAAGAAACATAAATCTTGTATTAAATAACCAAACCACGGTAAGTTCATATTTACCACAATGATTCTTTGACCTGTATCACTGCAGTGCCAATAGCAGAATGCTACCCCTCTACCCTCGACATTTTCATAAATTAGCGTCACGGCTTGCCTGCCTTTAACTTCATGAATATAGACATGTTACACCTCGTTCGGCTCATAATCACTCAGTGATGCATCAAAAAATGGTCCAAATGATCGATCAAGGATATTTCGCGCTCAGTCGTTAATTTCCATTAATGTTGGTATCTAACGGTTTTTCAAGTCAGTAGTTACAAAAAAAGACAAAAATTGCAATATGAGCGTCCTAAAACAAAACAGTATGTAACATATATTATACAAATGGCCTCTGAATTCCGCCACAGTCTATATATGATAATTTCTTAGCTTGTTTATTACAAGGCGAAGGTTGAAAAATGGAAGCCCAAAATTGTAGTGAGAGATAAATCATCATTAATCATTGTTATTAAAACACGAAAAGCACATATTTTACAAATGTGGTAGGATTTTCCTGATGCACTATTGACTACTTACCTGAAAGGTGGATAGTTAAAGCAGTATGGGCAGACCAAAAAGCTTTTCCCCTTGTGACTAGTATACGTTAGAAGTTCAAAGTCATCAAGTGGACACTTGAGCTCACTATAGAGCTTGAACGAACCATTTTGCGGCAGTGAGTAGGTGTCATCACATTGGCTACAATGCAAACGGGCTACTTTACCACCAACAAGCTTCATAAACCGTCGACACTTCCCACATCTGTAAAGAAAATTTATTGTGTGTGTAAGCATTTCTCATACTTACAGGCTAAATGAATACTTCTTTATTATCTGATTTCTACAATTTGTTTTTGCATACAGATGTCAACTTCAGGAAGTGTGGCAAATTTCTGAAAAGCACTAAGCAAATGGTCATGAGAATTTTCTTATTAAACAACTATAGAAAGAACTAATTCAGTTCAACTTTTATAATGCAGTTTATCTTAATGTTCCGATAAAACATTCAGTTCTGTTTTTTTTTTTTTTTTTAGTTCCATGACTGCCGCTTATGAGATGGCACACAGGCTACTGGACTTCACCACAAAGAGCTTGGCCGACAAAAGTCGAGCCTGGACACTCCTAACAAAAACGGAGCTTCAGTTAGTTGTACCGAAAATAGTCACCAGCTGATGTGCAGCACTAATGATTGATAATATCGGTCAAATTATTAGATGTTTTCTTTTTTATTTTTAAAAGAAGAAGAGAGTAAGGAGACATATAACTGCTACCCATAAAAAAGTGCGAGTTTTCTTGCTGTTCAAGATGGCAGCATTACTATTCAGCCGAATAGGAATGAAAATTCCAATTTTCAACTTTTAAGCGGGAAATGTTTGGTCAATTGATATTTTCTTTAAAAGCTCATTTTTAGATATGGGCAACCTCACCATGATTTAGCAAGCATGATTGTTGGAACTACAATATTGGCCATTTCCGTGCATCAAGTAGGAACTTTAAATATAGTTGCTGAAAACTTCATTTTTGTAATAGGAAAATATCTATTTTAGATGACCAGGCTGTTTCAATTGACATAGAAAGTCACTCAGTGAATGTTAGTCTTATCAGTCATCAAGTCTTCAGCAAACATCTCAAATGTACAGAGTTTCTGACATGACTACCTTAGATTTTCTAAAAAAAAAGACAAAAAAAACGAAAGTTACCAATAAGGATTACCCCAGAAGGTGATAAAACTGAATTTTTTCCTTGCTGCAACACTTTAAGGTTTTAAGTTTTGCACAAAACATATTGGTTGTAGAGTACATAAAGAAAGTTCCATTTAAAAATGCACATAGATTCTTAGCTATAAGTCATTCAGTTTTTTAAAGTAGATGAAAAAGGGAATATGTAATCTAACTCTGCTGCTTTTACGACGACGTTCTTTCACTACCTAGGAGATTCATAGTCTGCGTACATATATCAGCCTCAAATTAGGTAACGTAAAAAAAAATATCTTAATTTTGCAGGAGATATACCTAAGAAATCTATTGTCAAAATTTGGCAGTGTGTTGCACGGTTTATGGATGATCTACTGCCAATGCCAACTAATGTTTTTACAACGTAATTTTTTTTTACGATGTTTTCAAAATATATAAAATAGCCACAACAATCTACGTCAACACTTCCTAAATGCACAAATTCTTTTACATTTAGTAGTTTACATTTACTTTACTGAACTTCTTGCTTTAGTACAGAAAACAAAGGGTATTCTGTGAAAATAAATCAGTTTTCCCGCAAAAGCAACAAAACACCAAATGCAAATACAATAATTTAAGAAAAACAACAAGACAAAAAAGAAAAATGCATACAAAATATAAAGATTAGTCCCATGAAGCTTAGTTCCTTCGCGATTTTATGTTTCTGTTACACGAAGTAAATTTTGAATAAATAAAAGACTCACTAGATTCTATCCTGGAGTATATCCCGGCCCAAATATTTTTTTTCTGTTCCGAGGGAGAAAAAAACTGCACTAAAGAAATTCAGCGGAAAATCCCACGAGAAAAGGCTTTATTCCTGTTTAAGGTATATCCGTCTGGTGCCAATCGTTCCAACGAAAATTTGGCTCTGCATTGTTTCGACTTTGTCAACTTCTAATTTGACTTCTAATCATTAAACCTCAGCTTAAAACTGGTTTTAAACAATAGTTTATCAATTACCCTTTCTTCTCTTGTTTAATCTGACGTCAAATTTACTGTTTTTCTTCTTGATTGCCCTTTATCAACTTTTTTAATCTTTTAATAGTCCCATTTATAATTTTTTTTTTTTCCAATTTTCCACTCGGTAAGCATAACATGGCCTGCCTTGGATATTCTTTTTCTTAATAATGTACTCAATCATGCATACCATTGTACTTTAAATAGAAGGAAGTCTAATATCTTATTTTATAGAATTGTTATGAGTCCACAACACCTAGCCAATCACTGATCTAAAAGCAATCAAGTGATGTTATTAAGGGTACCCGAAGCGAGTATTTCCCTAGGGTATTCTTACTATCAGATTCAATAGGTTTTCGGATGCTCACAAGAGGGAATATTTTATTTCGTTATTACTAAACCTTGAAGGCGAGCAACTACTTGACATCTACTTGAGCAACTACTTGACATAATGATTGTGGAGTCTAGAGGTTTCATAAAAGTGACAAATTTAATTTTTCGTATGTCTGTCCTCTTCTGCCACCCCCTCCTTTGATTCTGCGAAATACCTTTTCTTTTTTGGTATTTCCATCGAAACATGGCTTTTTTGAACTTTCATAATAAAAAAAAAACTAAATAGATGAAATTTTAAATAAAATTAAAAAACACAACAAAATTGCCGTCCCTAGATTTTTGAAAAACACAGCCCCCCCTCCCTGATTTCCGTAAATTGACGCCAATAAGTCTAACAGGATCTCTGGCTAGTATCTGATACATTTCTTGATACTAAATCAAAAATTGAGAAATATTTCGCCAGTAGATCTTCCTCATCTAGTCCTATTTACAAAGGCATATCTATTTCCAGTTAGACAGGAAAGATGTGTGCTGATTGAGCCAAAAAATTTTAAGAGCCTGAAGTTAAAAGACGACCTAGGATAACTGTGCGTCTTATATCCCAAACCGAAGTCAAATTATTAATATAGTTATTATAATAGGAGATATGTCCTCTCGTTTTGGGAATTACGATGTCTTTTAGAGTCATTTCTGCAGTTTAGACTGTCTATTTTTTTCTTAGCCTTTTTTTATTTTTTTTATTGGACTTCTATATTTCAAAAAATATTAGGAAAGATGATCTAACAGGCATCGTGTTCATCTACACATATAATCTCCCTACTGCATTGAAAATTTTCACGAATGGGATTATCCAGTCCTAGATCTCCCTTTTGGTAACGAAAATAAAATTAAGTCAATTTTTTCGTTGTTGATTGTTGGCTTTTTGCAATAATAATTTTCTGATTAAAGTTAGTTTCGATTGCTGTTCGCCAAGGACCAATTTTATTTTCGTTACTTCCATTATGTTTTTTTGAAAGATAGTTTTGACTAAAGTTCATAGGAAAGCATTGCTATATTTATATTAAGCATAAGTATATACCTTGAAAAGTTCTTTCCCGCTTCGGATAATGAAGTGAATGTATCTTCAAACAGCTGATCCATGCTAGATATATTCTTAACAAAATAGAGAAACTTCAATCGAAATATTTCCAAAGTATGATGCAGAACATCTTCAAACTGCGCTTTACCCTTTGCAATCAAGGTCAGCTGCTCTTCAACTGCAGAACGCATTGTTGGTAAAACAAGATCAGGATCAATCTGCAAATACAAGAAAACAAATTGAGGAGAACTCCTTTGAAGGATCAGTAGACTGATTTTCACCTGAATATAAGTGGCCCTGGGATCAATCCTAGCCAAAACAGGGTCGGCGCCAGGAATTTTGTATCTGAGAAGCGTCTTCAATCAATGAATGATTGAAAAAAAGTTGTTTGAAAAATGGCTTAGAAGATATGTGCGCTTTCGTTTGTTTTCAGCCTCCTTAGAAAATCTAGATACAAGACTTGGTTAACATACCTCCAATTTAGATTTGATACAGCCCAGCCATTTGTTCCTCTACAAGTTTTAATGTGAATAATTAGTTTTATTCATATTCAATTATTGTGCCGACCAGGTGGAAAATTCTACGAAAGAAAGACAAGAAAATTAAAAAGACACACAAAAACTTTTTAGATGTAGAAAGAATTTAATAGTTTTTGGTCCAAATAGTTAAAATGATATGCAGCAAAACAATTTTTCTGAAGAGATGTGAAGCTTTCTACTACAACAAAGAAAAACCAAAAAACATAGATATTGTTATCAGTAATAGCAGCAAATGGAACAAGCGTATATCAACCTTAAAAATCCAAGGCAAAGCAGCAATGTATCCTAATTTCACAAATTGCACCCTTGTTGGTTCAACAGATGCATACATTTCCAAATACATATTTCACACAAAATTAAGGTCGATGCTTCATTACGGTTGTGAGCTGTGGGGAGCTTACCCTGGGGCAAGAAAAAAATTCACCTGAAAGATTCAAAGCGTATCTTTGGACTAGGCACAACTACTCTGTCTCCTGTTCTCAGAAGTCACATCAGCCTATTTTCCCTCGTAAGCAATAGAAAGCTCTGGATGTTGCGCTACTGGATAAATCTTAAACATACCATCTAAATGCTCGGATTAAATGTTCTATTTAGAAATGTTAACACAAAAACTTCCTGTCAATCTAAAAGGCTTTGGCGCGAAAGGCTTTCCATATTCTGTTTTTCTGAAAAAGCTTTTGCTTTTTGTAATGAAGGTACAGGCCTTAATGGAGCCGATGAAGAGTTTCTCAGTTAACTTAAATATGCATGGAAGACCAACCCACACTGAAGTGGTATAATGAACTGAACAAATTTTCCAAACTTAACTCATATAATAAAGATAACTTGGCACAGAACTTTATAGTAAATTAAATTCATCTTGTTAGTAAACACAAGCGGTTGTGGCTCCAGACTCGGGAGAATGGTCTACCATTTCTGGATAAGAAAAATGTCAGATCCAAAAGTGAAGAATTCTTCCCCTTTTTTAAATCAAGGGACGAAGAATCATTTTTATACAATCCTAAAAAGGGCTTATGCCAGATTTGCCATCTCAATCACTCGGACTCTCTGTCTTGGCTTTTTTCTACAATTAGCCATGGCTTGATGTCCGCAAATACTTGATTTTAATTTTGTCATAATTTCTTCGAAAATAAAGAGAAAAAGATATATCAAGAAGAAGAAACCAAACGGGACTACGGTCAGTAGAAGAAAAAGACGAACTTAAACGACGCGAATATTTCGCCTGTATAAAACACTATCGTTTTAGTTTGTCTGTTCCTTCTACTGGCCGTAGTCCCGTTTGTTTTCTTCTTCCTGAGATTTCTTTTTCTCTTTGTTTTTGTATTGGCTGGCCAGTTGGGCATTAGATCTTTCATAATTTTTTCAGGAGTCAACAGCTTTCAAATATAAGATGGAGTCTATTCAAGCATGGTAACGATGATTGACCTCTATTTGTCTTAAGCTTAACTTCATCAGAGTGTATAGTCGCATTTGCCATTTTATTTTTTAACTAAATAAAATGGTTCAGTTTTATTGTCTCGTAATTTTGCCGTATTTTGTTACATGTTCCTTTGTCTCTTCATTTTTAAGCGTCAGTTTGTTTAACCTCCTGGGACCTGGTGTCCACGTCTGTGGACACCCCCATAAAATATTTTTTGTGCAAAGGCCTCGCCATCTAGCAAAGATTTCGTTGTTTAAACGTGCTTTTTGGACCTTTAAAACCATCTATGATTTTTTTTTTTCAGAAATTTTCTACGACTTTTAGTGGTCTACGACTTTTACAAACTAGAAAAGGCTAAAATAAGGAGATGAAAAAAAAGCAAAGGTAATAAAAAAGAAAAAAAAAGAAAGTGGTGAGAACGAGTTCTGAGAAAAATCAGGTTTACTCTCTTGATTGTAGACAGTGCTTAGATAGTTTTAAAAGCAGTTAGTTTGATAAGTGTCATCTCTTGGAACTTGGAAATCCTCCATGTCCACGTCTGTGGACAGGCGGTTCCAATCGAGTAAAAAGCTAGGGTTGATTTTTTGTAGTTCAAATCTTGATTCTAATGGGGATAGCAGAGGCCAATTATTGTCTTATTTACTAAATTGGCAACAGCCTAGCCGCCACTCACCCATAAGAAATCGCCAGCCCCGTATAGTGTCCCCACCCACCCCCATCCTGTCTCCCATACCCTTTTCTTCCTTATATTATAAAAAACTTTTATTCCCTTTTTTACAAATAAAAACAACCAAAATCACAACCCGTAAGTCTGCTAAAAATTAAACTATTTTGTATATATTATTTTTTCATTGTTGAATATTTGGTTATTTTATTTGTTACCCTTTTCATCTTTTTATATTATGACCTTTAAAATATTTTATAGTTATGACCTATGTTTATGACTTTTGTATTTTGTATTTTCTGACTGTTACCTGTCGTGTTTTCGTTAAAGTGGTAACTATGTGTTGTTATTGTATTATTTTGTTATTGTATTTTTTTTTACTAGGAAATGCAAATTAGGTCCACTAGGGTTTGTGATAGTTCTTTTGCCAATCACTATCTATCTATCTACCTATTAGTTTCAAGCTTACTGAACCTGTTCCTTTATTGTAGTTTCCCTTGATGACGCCCTTGGAATGCTCGATGAGAGTGACCTGGACCTCTCTGATTTAGATGATGATGAGGAATGGATAAAAAACCACTCTTTGTCGTCTTCAGACTCTGACGGTGAACCAGCTGTTGCAGCCATTCCTTCATCAAGCAGTTATGCTGTTCTTCCAGATGTTGAAAGTGAAGAATCTGATGATAACGTACCCTTAGCAATCCGTGCCAAGCGCTTGAAGGCTGACAAGGTAGCAGCAACCTTGTCCTGGAGGAAGTCTCGGCGGTTCGATAATCATCGTGGCCCGGACGTGGGCCCCGCTCATTTCCAGGACCACGACGATTGGAGTACAGAAAAATTCTTTTTGCAATATTACCCGGAGAGCTTCTTCGAACGTACAGCTTTTTGCATGAACTACAACTATCAGTTGGCCCACCACAAAAGCTTGAATGTAACTCCAGACGAGCTGAAATTTTTTTTTGCCATTGTCATCCTGATGGGGAACCTCAAGTTTCCTCGGATCCGCATGTACTGGTCTAGAAAGTTTAGGGTGGAAGCCATATCGCAAAAGATGACTCGAGACAGATTCTTCACAATCTGGTCAAACCTGAAGTTCGTTGTTGATTCAGAAATCTCAGACGAAAAAAAAACAAAACAAAAATAGGCTTTGGAAGGTGCAGCCAATCCTTGACAACTTCAGGAATATTTGTCTCCAGTTGCCAAGTGACAGGAACTGTTCAATTAACGAACAGATGATAGCCTTCCAGGGTATGTCGACTCTCAAGCAATATGTCCCTAACAAGCCCAATCCAGTTGGATTAAAGAATTTTGTCCTTGCCAGCTCCTCAGGGCTGATACTTGACTTCCAAATCTACCAGAGAGCCATTACCCTGGGAGAACAGCTGGTAGCACATGGCTTGTCAGCTGGGATCGTACTGCGCTTGTCTGAGACCCTACCAGAAGGTACATACCTCTATTTTGACCGATTCTTTTCGTCTGTTAAGCTCCTCGACATGCTGGCTAAAAGAAAAATAAATGCAACCGGAACTATCATGAAGAACCGTTTGGGTGCCAACGGCCCAACGCTTTTTACCGAAACAGAAATGAAAAGAAAGGGCAGAGGAACCTCTGTCATGTCTGTGCGATCAGATAGAAAAGTGGCCGTGACCCAGTGGTATGATAACAAAGCTGTTCTCCTGTCTTCAAACTGCAAAGGTATAGAAGAGGAGACGGAGGTCAAACGGTATGACAAGCGCCAGGGGTCTTACGTGCAGGTCAAATGTCCACGAGTAGTCTCCGACTACAACACCTACATGGGTGGGGTCAACCTTGTGGACTGTATGGTGAGCTATGACCGGTTTGAAACGCATACTAAAAACTGGACTGTGCGTCTGTTTCATCATTTTGTGGATGCTGCACTAGCTAATGCATTTCATGAGCTGAAGGGCCATGACCCAGAAGCTTCTGGTGACCTCAGACAGATCACTGATCTTCGGGTCAGCGTGGCCGAGTGTTTGCTCAATTCTGGAAGCTCGGAGTCATGAGGTCAAGAAAATAGCGACGGAGAATTTTTGGGTGAAACTCAGCACCGTGTTTTGAGCGTGAAAAAGAGGCCAATCCCTCCACCACATGCCAGAGCTGCACTGCATCTACCAGAATTTTGTTAATTGGCGAATGCAGCCCGTTGCAGAAGGCCTGGATGCTGCAAAAGGTATAGATGGATGTGCTCGCAGTGTAAAATCATTCTCTGCTTGACACGAGACAACAACTGCTTCAAGAAATTTCATGAAGAGTAATGTTCTGTTTTCAACGTTTTGACAAATCTTTTAATAGACGAAACAGATTTTTACTATACTCTTAGCTTGATAGGGATCCAATGTCCACACGTGTGGACATCCTTCAGAGGGAGGGAGGGGGGTCAACTTTTTTTTTTAGGTGATCAATGGTCAAAATGATTTTTTTAAGTCAACTACAAAGAAATGAACAAAATCAGGAAAGTATTTCTATGGTCAGGTCTCAGGAGGTTAATATTGGTATTGTGCTATCGTAGTGTTTTTGTATATTGCTTAACAGCCTTTTCAATACAATGATGGCTACTTTTATGTGTAGAAAGACTGTCAAATACTTCGTCAGCTATATTCATATCATCAGAAAAAAAATGAAGCGACACATTTTTTTAAACATCTTATGTGTTTTATACATATATAAATACATATATATATATATATATATATATATATATATATATATATATATATATATATATATATATATATATATATATATATATATATATATATATATATATATATATATATATATATATATATATATATATATATATATATATATATATATATATATATATATATATATATATATATATATATATATATATTCAGTTTTAAAGAATTAATACTCATTTCAAAATTATTATTAAAGTACCTTTCCGTTTTAATTACACCCCCTCAGCGACTGATTATTAAAGTACCTTTCCGTTTTAATTACACCCCCTCAGCGACTGAGGGTAAAACCAGTAAAATTAATTAAAAAATAAATAAACAATACTCCTGAATGTAAGTTACGGTTAACAAGAATTTGTTTATAAATTGCTTGAATTAGGTAGTATGTAGTTCAAGCGTAGGAATCGAGCAAAGCATAGGTCGCATTGAATTAGCTGTGCTGTTAAGAGTGTTCATCATTCTTAGCAGCATAGATCAACTGCAGTATGATTGACTTTTTTGTTTCTTCTTTAAACAAAAAGTAGAAAAAAGACACTGTTCAAAGGCCTTTTGTTCCACAGCCTAATGGCTGATAGAAACAAAACAAAAAAAAATACTAATTGGTGGAACGGTCAGTATTTTGTACAAAAACCATGATTTTATTTTTTTCAGAACTTTCCTCCCATGATGTTGCATTTTGAATTATCTGCCGTGTTAACTATTCGTCATCAATTTTCTATCAACCTTCTCATTTGGATTCCGAGTATGGCCCAGCTCTACTATAATCGCACCTATCAATAAAAAAGCCATAGTTTATGAATGAAATTCATTTTCTTTGATTTTAACGTCAAATTTGCAGTGCAGAAGCGGAAAATTAAAATGGCTAGAAGTTGTTAAAAAAGGTTGCATAAACACTAATTTGTTCCGAGCCAACGCCTACTGAAAGTGTTTTTCGTATCACATAGGAAAACTGCCGCTAAAAGCATCCATCTTTTCTAATTTCCAAATATTTCTGCCTTGCGTCTTAACTTTGATTGGTCAATCACAAATTTGAAGCTTTGAAGTGGAACGTTGTTCAACTCGAAAAATTACGAACGGATGGATAATTGGCAATGTAGTCGTTTGTATTTTTTGATCTTACCAAAGAATACGGCCCGGGTATAATAACCGGATCTCGTAAGGAGCTATGCTAATACAATACAGTCCAAGCTTAAGAACTAAACGCCGGATGGCTGTTTTTAAGTACCCACAACAACAAAATTTCGGATGCTGAATGAATTATGAAAGGAGTCTAATGGACTCTAATGAACACAACAAATCACCGAATTTGTAAGTAAATAAAATTAGTGCCAAAGAACTACCAAATCGACTTAATTTTCAACGAATGGAAGCCGAAAGAATATCCAAAATCTCTAAATCTGAAAATCGACAAAACTAGTTCACAAAATTGCCGGATCCACCGAACTCAGTAACGAACAGGAACCAAAAAATGTGTCAAATTAGCAAATAAGAGGAACAATTGCAATAAAATTACCGAATCAACCATATTCGGTAACAAGTGGGAATCAAATTAACATGTTAAACCTCTGAATCTACAAATGGGCGTAATTAAAGCAATAGAACTGCCAAATTCTAAATAAATTAGGTAACGAATGAGAATCACATGCACGTGTTAGGTTGTAAATAACGGCGATGGATGGATAAGAAACAACAGAAACGGACGTCGTGGTCCAACCAAGATGCCTATTTCTACCAACATTTTCGCCCTCGGCAAAAATGTTACCGGGGATAAAAACAGTTAGGGGCGTCAAGCCCCTCCCTCCTCCTTCTTCGGGACACTCCTTAGGACATGGAGACTTCAAGTTTTGTGATGAGGAAGGGGGGGGGAGGGCTAAACTTGTTTGTTCTCTTGTTTACCCAAACGTTTTTGCAATAAAAGCTGCTATGAAACTTAGAACATATTCCTGGTTAAGTTACAAGGTGTAGCAAAAACATTATGTATTGTTAGAAAATCAAAATGGCGTATCTGTGATATCTGTCGAATGGCTTGAGAGATCAGGCTGAAAGTTGCAGGGATTTTTTATGGAGGTACTGTGTATTATTAGTGAGATTTCCAAACTTACGTTGCTTTCGAAATCTGCTTCTTCATATTACAAATATAAGGTCAAGGATTTGTTTTCTACATAGCCAAAACAAGAGTATAAAACATATAAAATGTTTGTGGGGTAACTCAAGATAATACTGATTTCCATATCACAGAAGACCCTTTAGATACAGCCAATAATCTGAACAAATTCCTTTCCTCCATAGTGAATTTCGCCTGTCCTGTTTTGCATCCTGAAATCTTCAATGTATTGTTGGAGAGACTAGAGGCAGTCCAAAAAAGATGTCTTCAACGAGGGTGAAGTCCCTTGTGTCTCCCTTCTTAGGAGAGCCAATCTAGTCACCCTCGAGGAAATGAAAGCAAACGTTTCCTTCCGTTTCACCAACATTGCACTCCAAAATCCCCAGACAAACTCACTTTTCCCTAGTCCATTGTCCCCCTTTGTCCTAACCTACCTCGTTCGGCTGCAACAAAAATCCCTATTTTCACCCCTTAAAAATTTTTCATAAAAAGATATAAAAGATCTTTTTTCCCGTACATAGTTGCTATGTTAGATAAGTGAAACCCCCCCCCCCCCTCCCTTTGATCACTTAAAAAATTCTAAATTTCTTGTTACAGTCTTTTTTTTTTTACTAAATTGTGTTATGAATTTTTTAGTCGCAAGACTAAATTGTCTATATTATTTTATTTGGCGTAATGCATTCATAAATAAAGCGAGTTTTAATAGTATTTAACCTGTTTGACATGTTGATTTTCTTCTGACCAACTTTATTATGCTTGTTTTTTATAGACTCTGAAGTACAAATTAAGCACATCTGTGCTAAAGATAGGCATTTTTCTAAAATAAATCTTATTTTATGTTACGTTTGGCATCCCCCATGCATTAATACAATCTACGTCTGTTTCAATTTTGACTTTTAACTTTAAGGATTTGAAATACTACTTTTTAATTTTGTTCGTTTTTAATATCACAATATCGTTACCCCTATTAAGTGGTGAGGAGCTGCTGCTCGCCTCAACCCCGGTTTTTATGCTGAAGTTTAACTTTTGCATAAAATTACTTCGAAAATCACCGGTTAAAAAGACATTTCACTTTTGAGAGGAGGAGGGCACAAAATGCCAAAAAGAATTTCTCAGGCAGTGACGGGAGGATTCATTTGACAAGTATTGCTTTGAGAGATGTCTCATCCTCAGATTCGTCTTTGTACAGGCTAAGAAAAATATAATTAACACTTATAATTCTTAAGTCAGCTTCGAATTTGAAAGAACACCTACGCAAATCAAAATAGGATGTTATTTTAATATCAGAAAAGTTCTTAAGTAGCCTGGTGACAATCAACGACTAATTTATGGGGCTCTCAATAATCTTTCACTGGCCACAATATCAATAGCTTTTAGTCAAAATTTAAAATATCTAAAAAACTCACGAAAAAGAAATAAAGAAACATACAAAAATGACGGACTTACTTATAAGGCTACTCACTGTCATATTATCTCACCATCCGCATTATCTCTACCTATAGTACGGAGAATTTCAAGTGAGGGTGCGAATTTCCAAGGTTAGTCTATAATCCCAACACTAGGCTACCCAGAAATACAAACCAAAAAAAATAAGTTAAAGAACACCTGTCTCCGGCACATTCTGAGTCTAACAGAACCATCACTCGTCTAACGGAATTACGAACACTTCCTTATGTGAAAGAACAAGGCAACAATTAATAGTTCAGAAATTCCTAAGTAGTACATGGGAGTATTGCGGAAACATGGTCCATATGTGAATGGCAGGCAATTCCATGATGTCTTGTGCTGGGTTCTCTCTGACAATAGAAGGTGCAGACGGCACAAAGCGACGTTTAAGCGATGCTCAAAGAAGGATGCTACACTGCGGCCACAAGCTCTGTAAAGGTCGTCGTCGAGAAATATCGCTGTCGCCTTATGCGACAGCCAGCACTGGAAGAACTAAGTCTAAGTAAGTCTACCCAGACACCTTCACTTCAGATTTTTCAAAAAAATGATAATCATAAATGTTTGTTTTCAGTGAAGTCCTAGGTTTTCAAAGTCATCAAATACAGCCGAACATCGTTAGTAGGTTTATTTGAGCGAGTTTTGGAGATATATGTCGCACAGGCTTCGAGACAATTTTTTTTTGTTCACTTTAAGTTTCATCTTTACTCATTACTTACATTAGATTAATTTTTTTTTACTTATTGCCAGTGGGCGTTATAGTATTGGAGAGTATAATTAAACCTTTCTCTGTTATTCTTTTCGTGGACTTGGTGTGACTATACGAGTCTTTAAATTTAACATAGGTGGTAATTTTAGAGGTGGCTTATTTTTAAACACATTGTAATTCAACTAGGGAATCTTCTGGAAGTGTAGATTTCAAGAGAAACTAATGACACATAGCTAAAACTAAGAAAGTCGAAATTGTAAAAATTTAAAGTAATGCAAAATTGTGATAATTCGAACACGAAAGTATGAGCCTCCGTAGGCCTTTTGCCAGGGCAGAATAGATCTTTTCCCAAAGTTGCCGAACTCAAAAAGACACCTGTTTCTGGAAGCTGGGAGAATATTTTTGGGTAGCTATCCAACGTTTCTTCATTAATATTATTTAAATTATATCAAGTTTTATTAATC
Organism: Artemia sp. Qi Xiang Cuo; assembly: GCF_049724085.1. Taxonomy (NCBI): domain Eukaryota; kingdom Metazoa; phylum Arthropoda; class Branchiopoda; order Anostraca; family Artemiidae; genus Artemia; species Artemia sp. Qi Xiang Cuo. The sequence goes on from NC_142795.1 coordinate 42,058,726, forward strand.
TACTTAGAGCACAAAGTACATCAAAATCAAAAGCCTTTTTGCCCGTTGGACCCATTTTAGTGTTATCCATATATGAAAACTTCAATTTCTAAGACTTTTTTGTTGCTTGAAAACTATGAAGTTTTTAAGGTAGTATCATATTTTCATCAGTATTGCTGCGTCGAAAAATAAAAAAGCAAAACTGACAAGTTAAATTGGACAAAGACCTTCGCCTATAAAAACTAAAACATTAACTATCTGTTGATTCCAATAGACAACTAAACCCTCAAACAAAAGATACACCTTCTTAAGCTACTGGGTACCATATGTTTTTAGTTTATTTTTGGCCAATATTTCAGCCACGCTCCTTTTTCTAATTTTGGACCAGGTACTACCAAAAACTACGTAAACCCATATGGAGGTATTTTTAACTAGAAATTATATTCCCGATTTTTTTATTTCTTTTTTTTTGGATAGATATGGTTGTGCAACTTTCCACTTAAGCAAATCAAAATATCGAATTTTGTTACTGTCCTTGGAATTTATGAGAACTAAATTTTCCTTGATCAAAAAACAGTGTTCGATTCCCATTATTGAAAATAAAACTGAAGGTTTACGATTATTCTGTAAAAATGACAGAAAAATGCCTGCTACTTCTAAACTTGAGATATTAGTCATGTTTTATATGATTCAGTTTCGATTTAAATAATACTGGGTCTGAAACGCGAGTTCATCTTATCTTTTTTTTTTTAGCTTGAAACAGTCGGTTATGAATAAAGTATTATCCTATCTAGCCTTTCTTATAACAAAAGTTATTAAGGATCTCCAAAAGTCAAATATATATATAACTTTCAACTATCTTTCTTCTTCTTTATTTCTATGTCGTGACCCTTACAAAAATGAACCGTACATTTGAAATAAATAAATAAACACTAATAGTACAAATGAAGAATTAACAACTTATACCTTTTGATAGCCGTGAACAAGAGCAATTCCAAGTGGTGTTGGAATCATTCTTCTCCCGCTTCCAACAGTAGCATAATTTCGCTGCTCCAAGTTGTTTATATGGACGGGTATAGAGGCATCTGTTCCAATACCATGATGCTCCATCAAAGTTATAACCTCAGATTCAGTTAGATAGTCTGGAGCACAAGTTTGACGTTCCAAGAGTTTCAACTAAAAGGAGCTAGTACGATTAAAAAAAGTGACTATAGTAAAATTCATACGTCATACAGATGTCGCATTATCATTGACTATAACATTATCATCACGTCACACAGCATCAATACGCCATACGGAATTACAGACACGGGTATCAGCTTCAATAATTTTTTAGATTTTAAATTTTAAATCGATTTAAAATGCCGAGTATCTGTCCTTTCAACGAAAAAGAGTTTTACCCTCAACTTCAAGTTCAACTTGCTTTTTTTAGTTGGATAAAGTAACATCTTACGCAATTCTGAAATTTTATGGAGGGGAATTCGTGAAAAAAATAATCCCAAATTCTCAAAAAAGTGCTTTAAACCCTAGTACCTTGAAGGCACATGTTAAATAAAACCGACAATATAAATTATCAATCTATAGCTATCCAGGGGCAAAACGCTAGGGCTGCATAGCACACCAGGACAGGAGCATATATAAAAACGTATTTGGTGAAAGGGGCGCAACTTGAAAAACTCCCAAAACAGACAGACTATATAGACATTATAACAACAATAGAAAATTTGGTATTTCGAGGGAGATAGAAGATCAACACGGGCCCAAGACCCACTTCTCTCATTGCGTGTCCGTGTCTGCACCAGTGTCTCGGCAAATTTACATCTATATCCCGACCATGTTTCATTTATTTCAATACATATACTTATCGACTTTACAGGATGGAAAAAAAATTGACTTAGATGAGTTTATATGTTCTTTGTAAGTTTTTTTCTCTGATATCATTATTTTGATGAGATGATTTTTGATGAGAGCTTTTCCTTTTGTTAAAAGCAAGATTATGGAGCTTCTTAGTGACACCTAAGAGTTTACCCCTATTATATTTGCTGACAATATTTGTATGTATTGCCAAAACTGCAAATTTAGTCGTTGACGTATCAGTACTATCCTGAAACGTAGTATCAACATTAATAAGAGTGAACATCAAAATAACATTAAAATGAACAGAAATTATCCTACATAAGAGGGAACCTACTATCCCCCCCGGATTCCCATTCTTTACATAAAGTTTGACTAGTACTTTACTGAGTGCATTTTTAGTTCAACATGTATAGCAAACTGGTACTTGTAAGTGTTAATGTATTGACTACTTTTGGGCCAAATTGGATGTTTTGTGGAGCAAAATGACATGATTTGAAACTGCTCTCTATTTTGATCTCTTTAGCTGCTTAAAAGGACAAGCAATTTGAATTTTTACTACAATAAAATGTATTCTGATATTCTATGACCACTGATCAAATAGCCCCTATATAAAAAAAAAAAAAAAAAAAAAAACGAAACTAGTCGGCTCGGAAAAAATAGGGATTTTAGTATTTATGTACATATAGCTTGAAATATTCACTTTATGGTTCTCAGCCGGCATTAAATTCATGGTGTAATTTTCATCAGGATTGCACCGTTATTAAGAAGTTTTTCTACCTTTTTTGTATATCTATTCAGATTCTTACCTTTATAACCTACTATAGATGAATTTAAAGGACACCCTAGACAGTCAATCATTTTGATCAAAAGCTTCCGTCAATCAATTGATTAAAGCGTGATTGACCGTCTAGGAACCGATTGAGTCATTCAAACTTTCTATCAATCACCATCAACGCTTGGCTCAAGCTTTTGATTAAAACGATTGATCGTCTAGGGTGTCCTTTAAACTAAGGAAATCTACAGAGCTGTAGTAAACGTAGAAACCTGATTTTTTCTTCTATATATGGTTATCAAAATTCTTTCTGTGTTTTTCCGAATTTGGGTTTCTAATGACAAGAGTTTTCCTTTACCTTTAGTTACAACAGAGGTTTAGAGGGCTTTACACAAGTTTTAACGTTTATAGATACTGATTCTACTCTCAATAAATGACAATCTTTACGTTATTGTAAAGAGTGGGTGTTTGGGGGGGGGGGTCTACCCCTTTTATATAAGACAGCTCCTGTACGTTTTAACGGCAGCCTTTCATTTGAAATCACTTGTGTGTTTATTTAATTTCTATCCGTTTATAATATCATATGGAGAATAACCATAAACATGAAAGGAGGTTCCACCCCTCTAACCCGGCCTTTAAAATTAATTTTAACTTCTGAATAAAAATGCTTTGAAAAAACATGAAAAGCAATGCCACTTTCCTTTGACCTACCAATGGTTAAAATCTCCGCTTTATATGTTTTTTTTCTTAATTTATAGCGTACCTAACAAATCCGTACAAAAAAAAAAAAAAACTAAAAATGCCTAAAAAAAATAATGATAAAATCGGGTAGCTTGTCGAAATTTTCAACGATATTATTTTAATTGGTTGACACATCCATCTTAGACAAAAAGCGTCTGGTCAATCGATAAAGGCTGGTAGACTGGTAAAAGAAAAATAGCCAAGGCATAAAGCTGAGAAAAAGGTAAGGAACAACACCATAGATATTCCTTCAAAAATTGATGTTTTAGTCTAATGAATAATCCATTGAGCTCTACAGCTGCGAAGGAGTGAACTGGGTTTTTCTTCTTATTTCTGTGGGTGGGCAGCTACATGGCTGTCTGAGGACAGCAATCCGGCTATGCCACATAGCCCGACTCGTACAAAACAGATTGACACAGAAAATGAAAAGCATAGTCGTTTACAGAAGCCCCTTTTTAAAAGACTGCAAAGCTTTAAAGGAGTATTTCCTATTGTCATTTTTAAACTTTTGATAAGCTTTTTGGAATTTAGAGCCCGCGTGAGGTGGTTAGGTTTTCACAGGAAAAAAAAGTGTCTTTTATTATAAGTCAGCTAGAAGGATAAATGTGAAACAGACCTCTTTAATCTCACAAGTTGTTCCAACAGCAAGTATTGGAACAGATTCTTCGTCTTTGGGTAATTGCCAAGTCATAACAGCTGTATAGCCAGGATCTACTACAGTTTTTCCCGAACATGAAAACCTCTCAGATCCAATTGCAAAGATAATATTCGTACTCATCAGTTTACAGTCATATGATAGCTGCAAAACAGAAAACAATAAACTGTAGACTAAAAGAGACTAATAAGTTTTACAATCAAATTTAGGTTATTTAACTTTATTTCTGACCAAAAGGGGTGCCTCGATTGATGTACAAGGTCACGAATCTTACAAACCAGTGCGCCGATCAAGCTGGCCGTTTGGGTCTCCAGCTGAGTCAATTACGACCCAGAAAGACAAGAGAACTAACTCCAGAAAGTCAATTACAACAGCGGTTTATGGAAAAAAACACCCCTTCTACAGAAGAAATGAAATATGATCTCCTTCCCCTCCTCACTGCTTTCATACCAGTCAACTTTCGTTTATAGATAAGACAATTTGCCGACTTTTAAATCTCGTATTTGTTTTTAAGTTGTTGATTTTCGGTTGTATTTTGGTATAGCAAGAAAAAAAAACAGAAAAAAAAATAAGTTCCGGCCTAAGGTTAAAAATATTAAAAAAAATGTCACTTGAAGTTCAATACTACATATCTATGTCTAATAGACATTGACAGTTCATGTTCTACAGAAAAATATTAGTCAATAATTCTAAAACGACGATAGATGGTACATCCTGTATCTAATAAATAAAACACACCGTAAAACACACTTGAACTTCTGCTCAGCAAGACCTGAAGTGACATAAATCTACAATCCTAAAATGCCTATTTTAGTAATTTATGTAGTATTGTCTGCTCGACCAGAATCATAGTAGTTTCTTTGTTGTATAGCTAGGGGAAAAAGAAAAATACAAAAAATTAAAGCCATATTAAAAAAAAAGAATAAAACAATGTTTCGGTAATATTGTTCAAGTTACAAGTTTTGACCTGATTAAAAATCACAAATGATTTTTCGAGTTGACTTTCATTTGTAGTTTAGAAGAAGATCAAGTAATAGATGCACAAGAGTTTAAGTGGGAATTTATAGTAAGGCTCTCTGAAAATCTTGGAACAATTACTTGTTTTTCTTCGGTCATTACGAACAGACTAAAAAAGATCGAAGTATTATGGGACAAGAAAAAAGGTTACAAAATACATTAAATTGGGAATAACCCACAGAGAGAAATTTTTGTAAGGGGAAGTGTTCTATTTTCCTTTTTGTAGTCATGGCCCCTGTGAGTTTAAAGCATTTAGTATATATCTATCATGTGTGCGACATTTTGTGTAATTATGTGAGCTATGTGCTTTATTATGTTTATTTTGTTTTGCAATTGTTATATTTTTTCATTGTTATTTTTATGTACCATGTTTTGTTATGTGTGTTATTATCATGTGCTATTATTTTGTGACATTAATTTTTTTGTCATGTCCCAAAGCAGCTTTTGTTGCAATAAATATCTCTCTATCCAAAAAGATGAACATTTTCAGATCTCCTATTTAAAACCACTAAACTTTTAGCTGGCGCTTTTGACCAGCATACAAGGGGATGGAGAGATATGTTATAGGCCACTAGGTCTAACCAGAATTAACGATAAATTTGAAATAAAAGGTGAAAGAGGCAGTGACACACTGAACAAAAAATAATGGTCCTAAATCTAACTACTGCAGACTCGTATCAAAATCCTGTAGTAGTTTAATTCGGGTTATGTGCATGTATACGCTGCATTTACTTTAAGTTATTTAGAAATACCACATTATACTCCCTAAAGTATTAAACTATTAAACAAGTCAGTTTTTTTGCAATGGAGAAAAAGCGACCCAAACTTTTCCCTTCTTCACCAGAGAGAAGACAAGTATAATGAATTCATGGCTTTTTGACGGTCATAACATGACAATTTTTGACGTCATGAAAATCTCATAAGTAACTTAATACTAGTTTACAGTGGCATACATGTCACTCGCGTCTCGGCTCACAGCCAAATTTTAAGGAGACACTCGTAGCCTAGGATATTATTCAGAACCAAAATTTTGTTTTGCACTTTCCATGATGTTCAAAAATCGTAGAATAAAAAATTCCTTTGGGTCTCCTGTAAGACCAGTTCTACCATTCCAAGAAACAGATAGCCCCCCGCTATCTCTTTTAACTCAAGAAAACTTTTTGTATTGTCAATAATTTTAATTATGAGACTTAAAGACTACTTCTTCTGGTTGCCTTGGAATAACAATTGTATAACTACACGTAGTGCATTTTAATAAAACAAATCCACATTACCCAAAGAGAGCCAGAAAACAAACTGCAGCATACAACTCAATTAGTGTCTTATGGCGTCATAATTTAAAGATTACAAGTATATGGATCTTGACAAATCTAGAATAAAATTAAAACGTAAAAACTTACGGATCCAATAAAATGACGGACAATGTAATCATAAATCTTCCACGAATCCGAGTCAAGTGCATCGCTAGAAACTGGTTTCATTGGAGTAATCGGAGGATGGTCACCAACGTCTTGTCCTTTTCTAGGTCGACATATCCCAGCAGAAAGTAGAGCTGTAACTTCGGCACCCCACTGGTTTGAGCTTTGTTGTCTCTTCAGCGTCCCACTACATATCAAAAATAGTCAAAGAAAAACATCTTCACAAAAATTCACCAGCAAGAAATTGTTTAAACTATGAAAAAAATACTGTAATAGCATTTCAGCTAATAATTGGGATTTAATCAAGTTTTTTGAAGCTTGAACACTGAACATCTGATGGTTTCGGTAGACGAGATTAAAATTTTTATATAATTTATGGCTTAAAAGAAAAATGCACGAAGAAAAAGTTACCGGTTTTGTGATCCCGATATAGTTAAGCATAAGCATTGCAAAAATAAATATTTCAGTTTGACATCAAAAATGATCTATGAATATTTATCTTTTATTGTTTTCTAACTGTAAGACTTTTTTAAAACTAAAAGTAAATTTTCAAAAAAGGTTTTTTACAATAAAACAAAGAGCGGTATTAAAACTTAAAATAAGTAGATAGAATGTCATACAGAATGTCAAACTAAAAATTATTGCTAATGGACAAATACCTGAAACAAACAGGAATTAAAAGAATAACCATGTCTTAAAAACTACAGAAATTACTGAAAACAAAATATATTTAACTTTATACTAACACAGAGGAAAAAAAAGAAACTGCAACAGATAATATTCGTGAATTACATTAGCAAGCCGTTTTAGTAGCCGTTACGTTCTCACAAGATTGCCTTTTCCATGACTGTTTAGAAATAAACTGACAATCAATTTACATGGCAGTTACATGTTATGCAGAAAAAATTGCCGAATTAGCAGACAAAAGCCAAATATTATCAATGGAACGAATTGCTTGACAAAGCAACTAAATGCGCTTAATAAGGTGATTAAATTGGCGTGATACACAATTATTGCTCGTGTGTGAACATCTGTGAATGTTCGTAGTTGCTCAAGTTCCAATCCGTTTCTAACACCTAGAAAATCAGCTTGCTTTTATGAAGACCAGCATGACAGGTGACTCCAAGGAAGAAAAGAGCATTAGCGTCCAGATTGCGACTAGAAAATACCGAACGTAAATAATTTTCTGAAGTTTTTTTTTACAGTATCAAATACTCGTAATGCGGGAGAATTAAGACAACTGAACATGTTGTATTTCAATGGTCAATTACAAAAAGATACAGATATAAAATAAAGTCAATCAGAAAATATCTGGTAAAAATTAGCGGGCCATTTTTTACATACAGGGTTTGTCCGGAAAGTAATAGGACTAATTTTCTTTCGCCACGACTGTACTTCGGAGCGTGCGCGCTCCGACTGGATTCGGTAGAGGTCTTTCCTAGCTAACAAACAAGCTGCTGGTCAGCTGTCTCCGAGAACCTGGAGTCAGGACAGGCATTTTTCGTGACATGTTTTCAGTGAGTGGTGCAAGCCGGAAATGCAGCGTTCGTTAGAGCAGAGGTACGCGATTAAACTCTGTGTGAAACTCTGTAAATCTGCGACGGAGACGTTTGATATGATCAAGCAGGCTCACCAAGCTGATACTTTAACAAGAAGTGGTGTTCTTCGGTGGCACCAGGCCTTTTTGAAGGGCCGGGAAGAAGTCACCGATGAAGACCGTGCTGGAAGACCTTCGACAAGAGCCGACAATGTGACTCGTGTGCGCAAAGTTTTGAACTCAGACCGTCAACTAAGTATTCGTTTAATAGCCCAAATGTTAAATTTACCAAAATCTGTCGTTCATGACATTTTGACGGTACATTTGAACATGCGCAAGGTGGGCGCGAAGATGGTCCCAAAAGTCTTCACTGACGACAAGAAATTGCGGAGAGTGGAAGTGTGCCAAGAAAATTTGAAGATATGTGGAAGTGACCCCCAATATTAGCATAACATAATCACAGGTGACGAGTGCTGGACCTTTGAGTATGATCCCGAGACAAAGCGACAATCTTCCGAGGGGAACACGTCTGCTTCTCCTCGCCCAAAAAAAGGCAAGAATGAACAAATCCAAAGCGAAAACGATGCTCATTGCCTTTTTTGACATCAAAGGCATCATCCACTACGAATTTGTTCCTCCGTGACAAACCGTCAGCACCAAGTTTTATGTGGAAGTACTCAAGAGACTGAAACAAAGAGTCAAACGGGTCCGGCAAGACATCGCAGCCGACTGGAAGTTGCACCCCGACAACACCCCGGCTCACACCACCTTTCTCGTGAACAGCTACGAAAAGCGGATGAAGATTTGCTAGATGTTTTCCAGAGAAATTGCTTAAGGATTGTTCTGGTTACCCGGCTGACTGACCGTATTTCAAACAATAGGCTGAACGAAAAATGTGGTTCAATACCGCTCTCTAGGGATATAATGAAAGAAAGGTTGAGATGGCTAGGGCACGTTGCGCGGATGAAGGATGACAGATTGCCGAAGATTGTTCCTTTAGACCAACCGTCTAGGGCTAAACGGAAAGCAGATCTTCCTCGTCTGGGATTGGAGGACGTCATAAAGAAAGATTTAAAGGAAATGGGAACTTCGTGGGAGGGTGTAGAAAGGGAGGCTTTGAATATATTAGGATGAAAGAGGAGCCTGCGTAGCTGTGTTGGCCTCAGGCGGCTTGGTGCTGCGATGAGTTATTAGTAGTAGTAGGTAGCAATGCATTTAGTACTATTTTTCATGAGTGTAAACTTCACTTCTGACATTTAAATGAGGTACATGAACGGCCTTCGGCTTGACGTCTTGAGCATATCCCAACTTCACGATTGGTAACACAGACGCAAGAAAGTCAAATTCCATAACTTTCCAAAACCATTTTGTTGCAACAAACAGAAAGGCAATTTTGCATATTAAATATTTGAAAAGCAATTTTATTGAGCTACTCTGAAGGATATACATGAAAAATAAGAATCCTACCTTGCAATAGGAAACATATTTTTTTTCCTTTTCTTTTTTTTTGTTAACGTCTATCACTCCCTTTCCACACCAAGCATAAGTATCCCATAGAGAAAATCTGAGATGTAAAAAAAATCCTCTTCTGGGAACAAATAGGATTTGTAGGTGAGAAGTTGCAGAAAACGAAGACTTTGCATAATTTTCATAAAGATTTCGTTTTCCAACTCTAGATTTGGGTAACCTGTCGCCATTTCCCTCCATTAAGTCAACTAAGGAGTAAAGTCATGGTTATTCTCTACTGCAACATCTATACAAGTCATTACCATTACATCTTGAGGATGAAAATCCCAGGTTCAGGTCAGGTATTGGAACTTCAAATAGGATTGCATTAATTAGTTTGACTCTCATAGCTCTGAGGGAATCAGAGCCAAAATTTTATGCTTTACAAGCTAAATACAAAGAAAAAAAAACAACTGATTTAGATTGCATATTACCCCAGAATACTAGAATATATAATGTTAACGTGAATGTCGACATTCACCGATGAATATTCGAAATTTCTTATTTCTCTGCTTGGATTCAATTGGCTTTTGCGATTAAGCTTCTTCAGTCTTATGCAGGCTTTGATGGTTAATATATATATATATATATATATATATATATATATATATATATATATATATATATATTTATATATATATTAACCATCAAAGCCTGCATAAGACTGAAAAAGCTTAATCGCAAAGTAGACCCTACCGACGGTGCTGATTTCCATTTCATGGCCTAATTAAACCCCTTCATGGCCTAATTAAACCCCTGTAAAAGAAAGGTGATAAGAATGAGTGTGATAATTATAGAGGCATTAGTCTGCTTTGTGTAGGTAGCAAATTACTTAGTATGATGATACTTTTCAGACTTAGAGAAGCTGTAGAGAAAGTTTTAAGAGAAGAACAGGGCGGTTTTAGGATGGGTAGAGGATGTATCGACCAAATTTTCCCTCTTAAACTAATAATTAAGAAGTGCCTGAGTCATCAAACTCCTTAAGTTCTCAGTTTTGCAGATTATGAGCAAGTGTTTGATTCACCTGATAGATGAGCTTTAGCGAAGGTCTTATCCTTGTATGGTATACCAGACAAATACATTAAAGTGATTAGTACTATGTATGAGAATAACACTGCTGCAGCCAAGGTAGGAAATGAGGTTAGTAGCTGATTTCACATTAATACTCCAGGTAAGCAAGATTCCGTTCTATCTCCATTTATATTGACGGACTCTGCCTGAAGGAGCACAGCAAAGGCAATGGAAGAACATGGATTCAAATGCGGGAGTAAAACTTTTCTGCAATTAGATAATGCTGATGATTTAACCATCCTGGATGAAAGTGTGAGCAAAATGAATGAATTTTTAGAAGTTTTAGGGTGCTAGAGTAGGATCGAAAATTAGCTTTAAGAAGTCCAAGTCGCTAAGACTAGAAATAAGTGAAGATGACGTTGGGTAAAGAAAAGATCAATCAGGTGGACAGCTTCACTTACCTAGATGGTATTATCAGTAATGACGTTGATTGTAGTGAAGATATTAAAAGTAGAATAGCCTAGGCCCAGGGTGCTTTTCCGCAGTTGAAAAATGTTTAGAAGGTCAAGAAGTAGTCAGTTTGGAAGAAGTGGTCAAGCATGGTTCTGAAGCATGGGCGCTCCAAAAATTTGCTAGATGTTTTTCAGGGAAAACTACCTACGCATTGTTTTAGGTAACCGACTGACTGACTGTAATTCAAACAGTAGGCTATACGAAAAGTTTGGTTCCTAGGTTTCTATCCCACTTTCTAGGGCTATAATGAGGGAAAGGTTGAGATGGCTAAGGTACGTTCTGCGGATGAAGGATGGCAGATTGCCAAAGATTGTCATAATATGCAGAATAATTGTACCTTACACATTAGGCATGCAGACTCGCAATACTTTAACCTATCCCCCCCACCCCTAATGTGCAAATATAAATTAATTTTATTATTTGCAAGGTGTAAGAATTTTCTGAATATTTTAATACAAGGAAACAGAAAGAGATGTGACAAGTGAGATTTTATAAGAATCAATTTTTTCTGATACTAAAATTTCGCAAAAAAACGTACTTACATTAAGTCGAAATTTTCCGGATAAGAGGTCGTTTCAGTTCTTGGATATGATATATAGCCTTGAGTATACAGCCTTTCAGCTATTTGCATAGCATGATGAGGTGACATTCCCAGGCCACTACTGGCCACTCTCATCAGTTCAACTGTGTTCAATGCTTGTGGCCTTTGCTTAACTTTTTCTTTCTTAGAGCAACTTAGAACCCTATAAAATAAGCTGTAAAATAAAGAAATTCTTAAAAGTTATAGACTATTCAAGAATTGATATACAGTCCTTCAGAATTTAAAGCAGTATCATTATTTGCTTAAATTATCATTCAAATATTCTTTATACGCCGAGTATCGGAAATGGATTAACAAAATATACATTTTTTTCTCGAATATTACTGAATATAAGTGAAAAGGAGGGACCCAAAACCGAATGGGCTTCACATAACACACATATCAAATTGATTTAAGTTATAAATTGCATAAATGAAAAAAGTAGGTGAGTTGAATAAAACGAGTTAAAAGATCAAGTTATGTAAAGCCCAATCCATTTGGCCTTCCTCCTTTTCCCTTATTAATTATAAAAACTTTCCACAAAATAAGCTTTTCAAAGAAAAGTAAAGAACTCCATTAAACCAAAGATCAGCGAAGATAACATCAAATAATCTACCAAACGTGAAACTACCACAAATCAGCATTGATAAATAAAGGAAACCCAAAACGAACAGAAATTACAATAAATAACCGGGTCACACTCAAAGCGAGCAGAAATTAACATGAGGAGGGTTCAAAACTCCTATGCCTTCCGAACGCCAGAGCATAATTTGCACTTTACTGAAAAAAAAATACAAATGAATGTGCATTGTCAGTTTAATATACATATACTGATATTTAGCAATAAAAATGTTAATATTGTTTGATTTATTGAAGTTATTAAAGTAAAAACACTTATTTTTTTAAGTAAAGTGCAAGTTATGTTCTGGCCTTGGGAAGCCATGAGGTTTTGAGCTCTACTCATGTTAATTTCTGCTCGTTTTGAGTTTGAAAAAGTTTGCTAAAGTTTGCCAAAGTTTATAAATGGTCGCAAATGGCCAAAAAACCACAACTTTTGTTGGCCTGTAGTAAATGTTTCTGTTGTAATATATGTTACTCCGAACAATTTCTTCAAGTACTGTCAGGAATAATGCACTGTATTAGAAGAGAAAGAAAAACAAAGGAATGGAGAAAGAAAGTGAATGAAAATGTCTTATGCATTCGCGTAACACGCGGAAAAATTTCTGGGATATGGTACATTTTTTTGTCTTTGTTACATTTTTCATGCAATTTGTGGTACAATTTGTTTTGAGGTGATGGTAACACTGCATAGCACACTGAATCTAAAGCTTAAAAATACGCTTTCAAACTTCCCATGAGACGTCCTTTAGATAAAACCGAAGGGGACATTTATCCGCTAAGTTCCCGTCATTTAGAAAAATAAATTTGGACTAAGCGGGAATTATTATAGACAAGGGGGTGTCAGTCCCACTCTAAAGAGCATCGTTGACGTAGTTTTTATCAGAAAACGGTAGTTCTTAAATTGTCAAAGTATTGTGACCAGGGTCACATCCAAGGGGAGGCTACCCGGTTTACCCACCCCTCCTCATTACAAAAATACATTAGTTGGCGTTCTTTAAAATTTTGTTGGTACCCACCCCTAGGAAAATTTTATATATATATATATATATATATATATATATATATATATATATATATATATATATATATATATATATATATATATATATGTATATATATATATATATATATATATATATATATATATATATATATATATATATATATATATATATATATATACCCCCTTCCCAGAAGATATTCTGGCTACAGTCCTGATCGTTTTTCTAAACTACTTTATATTCATCCCATTTTATTTTATTTCATTAGCATTAACCAAACTTGACTTTTTAGAGAGGCCCGGATAATGCGAAAGTACCTTAATTTTATTCTAATTCTCTAATAATTATATTTCCAATTTTAAAAGCGATATAATTGTTCTAATTTTAATTCTTTATTTTATAGCGTTTCCTTCTGGAGAGTCCAACCAGTAAATAAGAAAACTCTTTGAACCCCGTTTTCTTTTTGTTTACTATTCATACCCGTAAGCGAGTTTTCGAACCATCAGGACAACATGAACCGATTAAAGATCAGCTTTATTTCATCAACTTTATATAATATATTAAAAACCAAATAACATAATACCTGGCAATAGCCCAGGGGAAGAGTCGAAGCTTATAGATCAAGAGTTTCGTGGTTCAATTCCGCGGAATCCCGCGCGCGCCGCGGAATTGACCCAGGAAATAGGGAAGATTGAAGATTATTGAAGAGAATTGAAGATATAATCAATATTATCATTGATTAGACCTTCAATTTTTTATATAGCCCAATTGTAATTTACACAGCAAATAGTATGTTTTTTTCCTTTATTTAAACGAGTTGTCGTTAATCTATTCTATACAAATACGCAGAAATTTTTCCGTATTATTTTTTCTTCAAATTTTCCCTTATCTTTGTCCCAATATCATAAAAATAAGTACCTTTATATGGGTCGGCATACATTAACTTTTTTCATTTTAAGTACTTGACTTTTTTCGAAAGAATTTATTTACAACATTTTTTTTTCTAATTAGTATTTCTTTTGTAAGTGTGAGGCTGTACGGTATTCTTTTAGCTAGAAATAGAAACAAGGGAACTCGAATAATTTTTAAAGTTTAATAATATTTCCAAATTTCATAGTTTTATTTAAACTATAATTATATTTACTTATTTAATGTAATTTTAATATTTAGTAAAACAGTGTGACAAAGTTAATTAATACAATCTAATTCAATCTTAAATTTAATAAAAAGCCAATAATTCGGCTGCCAAAAAGTGAATAAACTAAAAAAAAGATAATATACAGTACAATCTTTTTACAAAGTTTCAGAGAGTTGTGAAATTCATTAAAGTTTTTATGAAAAATGAGCTGAATTTTGATTAAAAAACATTGGTACAAAAATAACTATGTCTAAAATCATAGAGCTGATAGAGAAAAACTGAATTAACATCATTCAGCAGCGCTGATGTAATTGAAATCAATTTGAAAATCCTGTGCTCCTTTTTTGGACGACCTATTTTTTCTTTGTAAACTATTAAAAATATTAAAAAGTTCCAAACAGTTCAATTTAGAATAATTCTATATCTAATAGGTATTTTCTCAATAAATAGAAAATTACCAAATTAAGAAAAGAAAAATTCAAATAGAAGTAAAGAGGAGCATTAATACTTTAAACATACCATTAAAACACGACAAAGGAATAGAAATTATGCTGCGTATGAAGGATTCTCCTCACTTATTCCAACATTCTTTACGCTAAAGCAGTGGTTCCCAGCCAATTTCGGGCCCTACCCCACCGAAACATTTCTAAAATCCTGATGCCACCCTAAAGATATTCAAATTTTTTATTTGAAATTTTACGTGTATTCACATGAAGGAAGCTTAAAAGACCATTAACTTGGCATCACAGTTTTGGGTCATCCTCTAGATATACTTTATACTAAAAAATATTGTCGAAATACAACACCTATTATACAATGTACAACGTCAAAGCAATACTATCATGTATCTTTTTGTTCTTTAAATATATTTGAATGTGACGTCATTCACATGCACAAACTTAATTTTTTTTTCAAAATTAAGACTCCACAGTATAGTCAGCCGAAAGGTGAACTTCCTGCCCATGACCCACCCAAATATTTCCATACCCTACCGCTGTAGCCTGCGCCCCACGTTGGAAATGACGGATTTAGAGCAGCCAGATAACTATTTATATAGCTTCTTGATTTCAGAAGCCCATTAGAAGTAAGGCTGGCAGAACTTTCCGTTTTCGAGAGGGGAGGACTAAAGCTTCAGAAGGGCATTTGTTGCTTCAATTTTCACAATTTCACGAGAGGTTATTCAGATTAATAAGGAGGGTGGGGCTGTACCCTCTGAGAACTCCCTTCATGTCGATAATTACACTTGGAATAAGTAATACTCTGACAAAAAAAAATATATTTAAATACTCTAGTGTCCGTTTTCGGAGGACACATATAAAATCCTCTCGTAGTTTTGGGTACATTTTCGGGGGCTGTGCAAGACATTTCTCCTGAAAAACCTTAATGACATCTTTTTTGCTTTTGTAGCTATCTGCTAAACAAAGAAGGTTAATAATACAATTCAAACAGACTCATATTCATCAAACGAATCATCAGAATGGTTCTTGTTTTGCCCTTACATACACTCCGTGGCGTCAATTCACAAAAAATTAGGGGTATGTATTTTTCAATATCCGGGGAGAGGAAGGGAGAGGGGTCCTGTCTTATTATTTTCAATGAAAATGCACCAAAAAATGCATTTTTACAAATCTAAGGGTGCAAAGCCTCCCCAATTGACACAACTATGTAAATCTAGCCAATACATTTTTAAAGTGATTTATAACCTTGAAAAGTAGATAAATGGCATTTCATAACAGGAAAAATTAACAGTTGATACAAACTTTCAAAAAAAAACAAAAAAAAAATAATGAATATGCAATGTTTTCACAATTGTTGAAATTTCGGCTCCAGAGAGAATGTTCTTAAAAGTTAAAAGATCAAGTTATGTAAAGCCCAATCCATTTGGCCTTCCTCCTTTTCCCTTATAATCATTGCTCCCCGAGAAAAAAAATTCTATTCTATAGTCCATTTTGAAAACAGAGTTTAAAAAAAATATATTGATTATTTTTAACTTTTTAGTCTTCTGATTTTATTATCATTATATTGTATTTGTTCTTATGCAAACATTTATACACTTCATATTTCTAACTACTATGGACCCCTGGGTTTCCGACTGGAACTAGCTTGATTTCGAATTCTATTTTGAGTTCCAGGTCGAAATAGCCTGGAAGTAGGGCATATCTAGACCCAAAACAAACTTATAAACAAACACAAATGAAGAGAATCAAATGAAGAAAAATAGAGCCTGGAACAAAAGACAATAAACCGTAATATTCCTGATAACTTTTAGTTTCGAGGCTGGTAATTCTTTATTCTTACTATTTCCTTTATTGCATCCGACTTGCAAGGTATCTTTCCTCTAACCTCGTCTATTAAAAAAAAAATATCTTATCTAAGATTCATAAGTTACGAGGGGCGCAGGCAAGAGTCCTTACCACTGGGCTATCAAGTCTGTCACTGGGCTGTCAAGTATATCTGTTTTATTTTTTATTCCTTGCTTTGCTCCGTTTATGCGGTTTTATTTATACAAAGGGGTATACAAGAGGGGATAATTTTTATGCTGTATTATTGCACTGTCATCGGAAATACACATACTAATAAGGTTTGGAAGTAATTGAACATTCGGAGTTGAGGTTTAAATTACACGGTTAACTTACACGGTTGAGGTTTATTTACAAGGTTAGTCCACGGTTTACTGAGGTTAAACGAGTTGAAAACAAGTAAAGTTTCGCAATAATTTCCATGAACATGATTAGTCCACGGTTTAAATTACAGAGGAAACAGTTTAAAAGATACTTTTAAGTCTGACAAATAATAATAGGTTTCAATAGGAGTTTTAAGAACCAAACGTTTCACCAATCTATTTATTCACATGTGCAAATTTCACCCATTTTTTTCAGCTGTTGGGGTGTAAATCAGTATCGGCTGCATCTTTTCGTTGGAAATAGACTTGACTCAAATTTCCAATAACGAACTAGGCCTAGTTTGTCCAATAATTGTCAATTATAACAGTATAAACCCAAGTGGATCTTAAAATATAGTTAAAATTTGGCTCTTCAAGTATAAAATATAAAAAATAAAATAAATGAAATTAACAATGGCAGAAATGTTATAAAACTATCATAGAACATAGTATCTTCCACAACACAGAGCATCAGTAAGCATTTAAGGTACAAAAAAACTCTTTTTCTTTGTAGTTTGCTTTAATCCCTTTTAGGAGCTTTGATGAAATTGATGCAGTTTACCATCATTATAGGTATTGGAATAGGTATTGGATGTATTGGAACAAAATAATTCCAATACCTCCTGGTTTCCACAACGACGTGTTAAACAGGAGTAATCTATATAAACTGAGCACATTTATCTTTCATTTTTACTTAATGTGCAGTCTCACAATATAACCAAAATGGTAACTAATTTGAGCAAATTTTTCATTAGAACATCAGTTTCATCTTAACAAAAATTATATGTCTGACAAAAGCAACAGCAGTAAATTAACATTAAAAAGCATAGAACTATCAAATGTTCATACTTATTTTAGCTTTTTTGTAAACATCTCCCTTTATATCAAATCCCACATATTAGATAAAATCTAAATCCTTGCCAAATAGGTGACGATTTATGAATTAAGTTTCTTCTTTTCGAATTCCAAAATGTTCCAGCGAAAAAACTTTGTTTTGCTGATTGTCAAAAATCCTTTGGTGTCAGAAAACACAAATTTTAGTCCTAAATCCCCTCAATCACAAAAAGTGAGGATCAGCATATGATTATATTAGTATTGGGGGTCGGCCATGTTTCTGTTTCTGTCTTTTTCCAACCGTTTTCTGTATCGTTTTTTTTTCAGGAAAAATGAAAGAAAAAAAAAGGGGTAGCGATTTTTTATTTTCAGTTTCTGTCCGTTTTTTACCGTTTCTGCTGTTCATGTTATTCTTCATTTTCGGTGTTTTGATTTCAAATAGCATCGTAGTACAGTCTAGCGACTTTTACTGGATTCGTGATACTTGCCATCTAGCGAATGTCGCTGTTATTCGCTAGATGGTGTTCTGAAGAAAACATTTGTCACCATGCAAATTAATCCAACATAAAAACAGTCTTATCATGAAAGCAAATAAAGCGGTCGAATTGGATTTCCACCTTTTGGTTAGTTTTGGTAAGTGGATGGCTCTCCGGAGAAACTACGCACATTGACTGCAGTAAATGATGATGACAGTAACTCGGGGTTAAATGATCCGGACCTTGACAGCGAAGTATTGACGCTAAGAGCAGCAGTGGTAAAAGTACGAACGAATCCTAAAAGGTTAGAACCCCGAAAGGTTCTTCCAAATCCCACGATCTTTTTGAATCTATCTGCAAAACACACAATCTTCATCCACCAAAAAGAACATGGATGTCTGATAGAATAGTAGTCTAACTATGATCGAAATGTATTGCGTCCGAAAAGAGTCACTGGGCGACGTCTTCAACTGAAACCTTCATGATACTAAAATCGGAGAGCTCCTTCGTTGAAGCTGTCATTGAGGTTATTGGCCTCTATATTTGCTTTTGTTTCATTAATTTATACCACTGAATCTTCATTTTTCTCTCATAAGCCTAAAGAAAGTGAATAAACGGAAATACCTGTTAAACGCCGGTTTTTTAAGTAAAACCAGGTCGTTTCAGTTTTTCGGGAAAAAAAACGGAAAAACAGAAACTGATTTCCGTTTTTTTTTTCAAAATTTCTGTTTCTATTCCGTTTTTTAATTGCCAATTTTTACAGTTTCTATTTAGACCTAAAACAGAAATGGTGCCGACCTCTAATTACGATTTCCATGCTAAAAAGGTACAGAAAACTAAAAAAAAATGCAACCTAAAATTTGAACCAAAAAATTGTATAGGTGTTGGTTTTCATCTCCTAGCTTTGCCACAAATTTGATACCCATAATTTGTTTTTGTTCTTTTTTTTCTTTTCTTTAAAATATTCAAGATTTAAATCAACAGCGCTCTTTTTTTCCGCTTACCAGAAATACTCTTATTATTTTTACAGGCCTTTATTTGGTACATGTTCGCTCGTTTTCCCTCTTTTATATATATATATATATATATATATATATATATATATATATATATATATATATATATATATATATATATATATATATCCTCCTGAGACCTGACCATAGAAACACTTTTCTGATTATGTTCATTTCTTTGTAGTTGACTTAAAAAAAATCATTCTGACCATTGATCAACAAAAAAAAAAGTTGACCCCCCTCCCTCCCTCTGAAGGATGTCCACACGTGTGGACATTGGATCCCTATCAAGCTAAGAGTATAGTAAAAATCTGTTTCGTCTATTAAAAGATTTGTCAAAACGATGAAAACAGAACATTACTCTTCATGAAATTTCTTGAAGCAGTTGTTGTCTCGTGTCAAGCAGAGAATGATTTTACACTGCGAGCACATCCATCTATACCTTTTGCAGCATCCAGGCCTTCTGCAACGGGCTGCATTCGCCAAGTCACAAAATTCTGGTAGATGCAGTGCAGCTCTGGCATATGGTGGAGGGATTGGCCTCTTTTTCCCGCTCAAAACAGGGTGTTGAGTTTCACCCAAGAGTTCTTCGTTGCTATTTTCTTGACCTCGTGACTCCGAGCTTCCAGAATTGAGCAAAAACTCGGCCACGTTGAAACGAAGATCAATGAGCTGTTTGAGGTCACCAGAAACTTCTGGGCCATGGCCCTTCAGCTCATGAAATGCATTGGCTAGTGCAGCATCCACAAAATGATGAAACAGACGCACAGTCCAGTTTTTAGTATGCGTTTCAAACCGGTCATAGCTCACCATACAGTCCACAAGGTTGACCCCACCCATGTAGGTGTTGTAGTCGGAGACTACTCGTGGACATTTGACCTGCACGTAAGACCCCTGGCGCTTGTCATACCGTTTGACCTCCGTCTCCTCTTCTATACCTTTGCAGTTTGAAGACAGGAGAACAGCTTTGTTATCATACCACTGGGTCACGGCCACTTTTCTATCTGATCGCACAGACATGACAGAGGTTCCTCTGCCCTTTCTTTTCATTTCTGTTTCGGTAAAAAGCGTTGGGCCGTTGGCACCCAAACGGTTCTTCATGATAGTTCCGGTTGCATTTATTTTTCTTTCAGCCAGCATGTCGAGGAGCTTTACAGACGAGAAGAATCGGTCAAAATAGAGGTATGTACCTTCTGGTAGGGTCTCAGACAAGCGCAGTACGATCCCAGCTGACAAGCCATGTGCTACCAGCTGTTCTCCCAGGGTAATGGCTCTCTGGTAGATTTGGAAGTCAAGTATCAGCCCTGAGGAGCTGGCAAGGACAAAATTCTTTAATCCAACTGGATTGGGCTTGTTAGGGACATATTGCTTGAGAGTTGACATACCCTGGAAGGCTATCATCTGTTCGTTAATTGAACAGTTCCTGTCACTTGGCAACTGGAGACAAATATTCCTGAAGTTGTCAAGGATTGGCTGCACCTTCCAAAGCCTATTTTTGTTTTGTTTTTTTTTCGTCTGAGATTTCTGAATCAACAACGAACTTCAGGTTTGACCAGATTGTGAAGAATCTGTCTCGAGTCATCTTTTGCGATATGGCTTCCACCCTAAACTTCCTAGACCAGTACATGCGGATCCGAGGAAACTTGAGGTTCCCCATCAGGATGACAATGGCAAAAAAAAATTTCAGCTCGTCTGGAGTTACATTCAAGCTTTTGTGGTGGGCCAACTGATAGTTGTAGTTCATGCAAAAAGCTGTACGTTCGAAGAAGCTCTCCGGGTAATATTGCAAAAAGAATTTTTCTGTACTCCAATCGTCGTGGTCCTGGAAATGAGCGGGGCCCACGTCCGGGCCACGATGATTATCGAACCGCCGAGACTTCCTCCAGGACAAGGTTGCTGCTACCTTGTCAGCCTTCAAGCGCTTGGCACGGATTGCTAAGGGTACGTTATCATCAGATTCTTCACTTTCAACATCTGGAAGAACAGCATAACTGCTTGATGACGGAATGGCTGCAACAGCTGGTTCACCGTCAGAGTCTAAAGACGACAAAGAGTGGTTTTTATACATTCCTCATCATCATCTAAATAAGAGAGGTCCAGGTCACTCTCATCGAGCATTCCAAGGGCGTCATCAAGGGAAACTACAATAAAGGAACAGGTTCAGTAAGCTTGAAACTAATAGGTAGATAGATAGATAGTGATTGGCAAAAGAACTATCACAAACCCTAGTGGACCGAATTTGCATTTCTTAGTAAAAAAAAATACAATAACAAAATAATACAATAACAACACATATTTACCACTGTAACGAAAACACGACAGGTAACAGTCAGAAAATACAAAATACAATAGTCATAAACATAGGTCATAACTATAAAATATTTTAAAAGTCATAATGTAAAAAGATAAAAAGGGTAACAAATAAAATAACCAAATATTCAACAATGAAAAAATAATATATACAAAATAGTTAAATTTTTAGCAGACTTACGGGTTATGATTTTGGTTGATTTTATTTGTAAAAAAGGGAATAAAAGTTTTTTATAATATAAGGTAGAAAAGGGTTTGGGAGACTGGTTGGGGGTGGGTGGGGACACTATACGGGGCTGGCGATTTCTTATGGGTGAGTGGCGGCTAGGCTGTTGCCAATTTAGTAAATAAGACAATAATTGGCCTCTGCTATCCCCATTAGAATCAAGATTTGAACTACAAAAAATCAACCCTAGCTTTTTACTCGATTGGAACCGCCTGTCCACAGACGTGGACATGGAGGTTTTCCAAGTTCCAAAAGATGGCACTTATCAAACTAACTGCTTTTAAAAACTTTCTAAGCACTGTCTACAATCAAGAGAGTACACCTGATTTTTCTCAGAACTCGTTCTCACCACTTTCTTTTTTCTTTTTTTTTTCTCATCTTTGCTTTTTTTTTTCATCTCCTTATTTTAGCCTTTTCTAGTTTGTAAAAGTCGTAGACCACTAAAAGTCGTAGAAAATTTCTGAAAAAAAAAAATCATAGATGGTTTTAAAGGTCCAAAAAGCACGATTAAACAACGAAATCTTTGCTAGATGGCGAGGCCTTTGCACAAAAAATATTTTATGGGGGTGTCCACAGACGTGGACACCAGGTCCCAGGAGGATATATATATATATATATATATATATATATATATATATATATATATATATATATATATATATATATATATATATATAATATGACATGACGGTTTTACAAAAGAGTCAATGAATGAACCTTGACCAGTTTTAAGTGTATTGGATAAACTTTTTTTCATATTTGTGCCGTGTTTTTTTAACCCCAAAGTTAGAATTTGGCCCATTGGGACTTATCACAGTAATTTTTTGGAAATAAATATCTTATCTCTCAAATTATTAAAAAAAATCCTGTTAAATATGGTTTATATTTTTACTTGAAACTTAAAACCCCCAAAGAGTAACAAATACATATCGTTCGAGAAAACTTACCTTGCCCTTTTTTCGTCTCGAATAAGGTTCTGAAATACTAAAGCAACTTCCCGATCAAAAGACCGAAGGCGCTCCCATTCAAGAGTTAGTCGACGGGATCCACTGACTTCAATGATTGGCTAAAAGCAAACCAAGTAAATTAAGTAATTTTAACAAATGTGAGGCTTGCATGTTCAAGTAGAAATAAAGCTGCAAGACTCGATATGGAGTAAACTATTACATATGATTTCAGCGATAGTAAATTATTATTTGAATTTTAAAATTATAGGGTATAACCTGAAAAACAAAAAAATTAACTTGCTTTCGATATGGAAAGATGAACTTATGTGTTGGAATAAAAATGTTTAACGCCAAACCCAAAAAATGCCGAATATTTCTTGCATTCAGGATACTGACTATAAATAATGTTTCAAATATGAGCTACTTAAGTTACGAAAATAGAACAAGAATCCAGATTAGATATTATTAAACTAAAATAAAAGTTACTATCAGAGTTTGACCCCAATTTTTGACAACATTCAGGAATTTGAAGTTAATTAAATATCCGACGTCGGATGATTGACAAGTGCTATGAATATATTTTGGGCCAAGTATAGCACAGATATCGAACTAAAACATATTACCAAAAGAAAATTATATTACTGACATCTACATTTCATCTTCTAAGAAAACACTATTATTTGCAAATGATGTTCCACAAGTACGGCCCATAAAGGCATCATCATCAAACGATAGCACATATTACAAGAAACCCTCACAGAATACCTGTGGGCAAAAAAATCAGAGTTTGCTCTTACTTACTTACTTACTTAAAGCTCTTGCTCGGCAGCGTCGCCAGCGTAGAGGGAACCAGTCGTCAGCGCCGTCAGTCTTCTCCAGAGTGGTCGGTTCAGGGAGAGGGTTGTCACTTCAGCCGGGTTGATGTTTCTGGAGGCGAGCCGATCACGGATGACGTCCGCCCATCTGGTGCGTGGTCTTCCCCTAGGACGCCTCCAGCCGTTTGCAGCTGGGTCGAAATCGAAGATGAGCCGGGCGGGTGTTTGAGCAGGCAGACGGAGCAGATGACCATACCAACGCAGCGAGCGAGACTCAAGCTGCTCGGACAGGGGTGGGAGTTTGAAGGACCTGAGGATTTCTGAATTTCGTACCCTGTCGGGCCATCGGGAGCGTTCTATTTTTCGGAGGTGTTTCGTCTGGATGGCATCTACCTTCAGCGTCTGTGTCTGAGTCAGCGACCAAGTCTCAGCAGAATAGAGCATAATGCTGGCAACCGAAGCAGAGCATATTCGTGCTTTGGTGAGACGGCTGAGCCATTTTGGCAATCACAAAAGGCGTCCTCGGAAAAATCAACTTTTGGCAATGTTCTTCATGAAGAGTAAAGATGCCAACATGACCAATTTCTGTTACAATTTAATTGCGAGTAAATATTGGAAACTTAAAGGTACATAGTTAGACAAAAATAGATTTTGAGTTTTCTTGCTTTTATTATTTAACACAGAATAAAAAGCATAATGGGATTGCAAAAATTCCCACGGTCTTTTGTTTATTATAGTGCAGTAAGTACATTATTCAGCCTCAGCATGTGGAATTTATGTTACCACCTATATTTTGTCTACCTTAGAAGCTAACCCCGATAAGTCCCTGAATACTTGAGTGCATTTAAAGTAGTTAATAGAGGCACATTTGAGGTGTTGTTTTATTTAATAATACTGAGACTACTACTACTAACAGCTCACAGCAGCAGCAAGTTGCATGAACCAAACACAGCTACACACACTCCTGCTCCGCCCAAATCTATTCAGATCCTCCATCTTTAAACAATTCTAATGAATTCCAATTTCCCTTAGATCTTTCCTTAGTACCTACTTTCACCCCATTCGGGGACGAACTTCTTTTCGTTTGACCCTTGATAATTGTCCTAAAAGGATAATTTTTATCAATCTATCATATTTCATCCATGGAACGTGTCCCAGCCATTTCAACTTTTCTCTTATTATAGCCCAAGCTAGATATAACCAAATTTTTCGTACAGCTTTCTGTTTGAAATACAGTTAGTCAGACGGGTACCTAAAAGAATCCGCTGACAGTTCCTCTAGAAATCATCTGGCATATCCTCCTCCGTCTTTCGGAGCGCCCATATTCCAGAACCATAATTGACCACTGTCATCACTGTAGCTTCCGATATTCCAATCTTAGTTCGCAGACTAATCTTCCTATCAACATAAATGCTGAAATCACGAGGAAAATCACACAGTGATTTTGTTTTGAATCTTTTTTCTTTTTAATTACATTAGAATAGTTTTTCACTAGTACTACATCAAATCAAATCCCAAAAGTATACTTAATCTGATTTGTGGCAAACCCTTCCCTCTTTCTTTTCACTCCCTCAAACTCAAAAATAACATAAACTCTTATCCCTCCATCTAACTCGATGAAGCCTACCTCTTGTCAAAGATTGATCAACAAATGAAAATGTATTCAATAATAATAGTAATAAAACATATGCAGGCTAGAATTCAAGATTACGCAGGTCTCTCTTTCCCTTTTTTTTATCCTTCAGTATTTCAAGAATGGCTAGAACAAGTAAGTTCAAGAATATTAAATTGTTAAGATATGTACAAAGAGCAACAAAAAAAAAAAACAGTATTTGTCTGAATACTTTTCTTACTGTAAAAGCAATATCAACTTTAAAAAAGGTACTGTAAATATTTTATAATTGAAAATTAGTATCTTGCAGCAAATAAACCAGCACACTGGGCAACTTCAGCACTACTATGCGCATGATGACGTTTCATTAGATTCAGGCCATCGATCTCTAATCAACCCCTATAACAAGGTAGATGCTTCATCTTCTGACAGAAAGGACGAACAAGGGAGGGCAGAGGGGTTTAAGCCTCCCTTAAAAATAAGACCAAAAATACACAATAAGTACAAGATTTGTAACACATGGGAAAAATATGGCAGATTTTCTGGAAAAGCAAAAACAAACATTTTTCCTCAAAAAAAATTCTTACGGGAGTTATTGTTTTCAAGTGCAATTTTTCCCCCGATTTTTTTTTACAGCCAAAATGAGTTCTAGAATTAAAACAATGTCTAAACATATAAAAAGAGGATTGAATGAAATTGAATATGAGACAGGTGAAATATTCATAATCCAGGCTTTAGTGCATGAGCACCACAAGAAAGGTAGCCAAAACAGCGCTCCGGCAAGAGAGGGATTGAAAAGTTTTTTTTTTACTAAGGAAATATTACATTCTTTTTACATTTTCCAAAATATTACAATTTTTCATCTTCCAATGGAGACTAGTACCCCTCCCCCCTATGTACGCCCCTGCTTCAGTGTGGGGTCTCTAAGAAATAAGAATAGCGCCTCACAAATTCGGGGGACATAAAAGAGAAATTCCCCCAGGAGGGCCGTATCCAGGATTTTTTTTCGGGGGGGGGGGGGGTTGCACAAAAAAAAACACCAAAAATTTATTTATATCCATTATTGTTACGGTTTCACGAGTCAGACAAACATTTCGAGGGAGGGGGGTCAAACCCCCTAATCCCCCCTGGATACGGCCTTGCCCCCCGGAGTTATTCAGAAAGCCTCTGGAAATAAAAAAAATAGATAAAAAAAGCATTGCTCAAAAAAGAATCAAAATTGTTTTTCGTATTTCACACCTCCCCCCCCCCCTCCCATGTTTTTCTTAGAATACCGTATTTCGCCCCACATATAAACTTTGGTTGAATGAATTTCTTAATTTATTTGATTAAAGTAACATAACGCGTAAAAATGATTTTGGTATGATTATTCTCCGAATAAGTCTTAGGATATCTGAGTTAAAAATTACAAACCTGGAGTACCCAGAAAGGTTCTGGACTAAAACTTTGAATAGCATCATGTCTAGAAACACAGAAACCAAGAGTAGGCGTTTGACAGGGACCATATGAGATCAGAGTTGAGTCTAAATTGCCATACTTATCCTGAAATTAAAATTTAGTATCTTCAGCACTGAAAGTCTTCCCTTTTCTTAATAGATCAAAAGAGAATGAGGAACGAAGAGACCAAAACATAAATAGAAAAAACGGTATTAAGAGTTAATCACAGGTATTTCTTACATAAAATCTGTCTCTCAGAAAGAATGTAGCAAAAGGTTACTCAAACCGTTCTTGAAACTAGAAATCTTAAAAGACACGTCAATTTTGACCTAGCTCACTCTTGCTCTTAGCCCTCGTTTTTTTTCAGCATATTTAGGCTGTAAGACACCAAACAGCACTACAGTATAAGATCGTAGGTTTATAAATTTGACAACCTCCCCCTCCCCTCCCCTCCCCTTAAAAAAAAGCCTGATATGATTATTTTCCGTAACGTTCTGTGTACAAAAAGCGACCAGTGCCAATAGCAATCAAACTCTAAAAAATGAATGAATGAATGAACTTTTGTTCCCCATCATATATAAAGGAAAACGATGGAGCATAGAAAAAGAAGGAAAAGGAAAACTAAATTAACTGCAAAATAAAAGAACAAATTCAAATAAATACATACAATAAGGTGACTAGAAAAACATACAATTAATTAGGCTAAAAGTTATCAATAAAAAGTACCTAGCATAAGAAAATTTACAGAAACCAAGAGTAGGCGTTTGACAGGGACCATATGAGATCAGAGTTGAGTCTAAATTGCCATACTTATCCTGAAATTAAAATTTAGTATCTTCAGCACTGAAAGTCTTCCCTTTTCTTAATAGATCAAAAGAGAATGAGGAACGAAGAGACCAAAACATAAATAGAAAAAACGGTATTAAGAGTTAATCACAGGTATTTCTTACATAAAATCTGTCTCTCAGAAAGAATGTAGCAAAAGGTTACTCAAACCGTTCTTGAAACTAGAAATCTTAAAAGACACGTCAATTTTGACCTAGCTCACTCTTGCTCTTAGCCCTCGTTTTTTTTCCAGCATATTTAGGCTGTAAGACACCAAACAGCACTACAGTATAAGATCGTAGGTTTATAAATTTGACAACCTCCCCCTCCCCTCCCCTCCCCGTAAAAAAAAGCCTGAGATTATTATATTCCGTAACGTTCTGTGTAAAAAAAGCGACCCGTGCCAATAGCAATCAAACTCTAAAAAATGAATGAATGAATGAACTTTTGTTCCCCATCATATATAAAGGAAAACGATGGAGCATAGAAAAAGAAGGAAAAGGAAAACTAAATTAACTGCAAAATAAAAGAACAAATTCAAATAAATACATACAATAAGGTGACTAGAAAAACATACAATTAATTAGGCTAAAAGTTATCAATAAAAAGTACCTAGCATAAGAAAATTTACATAATTTTCAAAAAAGGGAGGAGGCAACCCCAAAAACGGGACCGATTTTGATAAAAGTTTACATAGTCAAATTCAGTACATCTGACAACACCGTAACAGAGGGGATGCGTTTTTATTATACTACTTTTTATTCAACTACTTTCTTTAATTATACATAATTCAAAAGAAAGTTCGCTGCATTAATAATAATACAAAAATATTATTCAGGTAAAAAATTTTACGAAGAGAAAAAACACTGGAAAACAATTTTCAGGTGTAACCAATGATGGCAAATACCTGTAGTTTGAACAAGTTCTGTTTACTAAAGCCAATAAGCGATCGCTAATCGACAATTTAGACATCAGCAGTTTTATTTTAGAACTATTTATGCAGGCAAGAAAAGGAAAAATATCTCATTGGCCTAACAAGCCAATAAAACCGGTGTCCTCAGCTTCGGAGGGGTGTAAATCAGAGTGTCTCACTACAACCACATATATCACATAGGCCCTCTTGAGTTAACGCAGCCGATGAGTCTATTCGTGATTTGCTTCTTCTTTAAATGAGCAACGCTGATCTTCCCTGGTTTATATCTATGTGGCTCCAATTTTTAGTTAATATATATTTAATCTAGTTACCATTTAGTCGTTTCCAAAGCAAATTGTACATCTCGCTTCTCGCAGCATCACATTCTTGAGCAAAAGCAAAAATGCCGTTTTGAGATCTTTGTGGGAGCGAATATTCCTCAAGCACTTGAATTTTCACATTAAAGGGGCGTTCACAAGCGTGTCTAGCTAGAATCCTATGTCTAGACACGTGTCTAGCCAGAATCCAATGTCTAGGCAACGACCGTTCACAAGTAAAATTCGACGTTTAGCTAGATATGCTAGACAAGGTACTTGGCTAGACATTGAGTTCTAGCCTCTAGAACTCAATGTCTAGGATTTTCGATTACAAACAATCAGAATGTGTCAAGATCCACTATTTTCATCATTTTGTTTACATTTGTAAACTGAAATTTAATTTCTGTGTTCTAATTAATTGTTTTTTTCATTTCAGGCAAATATGCAAACCAGACATAATAATGAAGCACACTAAGGCAATTGTTTTGCTTTATCTCATCCATTAGCTTGTGACAGTAAAAATAGGATTATAATATCTGAAAGTTTTGCCTGCATAAGCTCTGTTGATTGGCTAGAAATGACACTTTGAAACTAAATTTGCAATTTTAGCTACGCACCGAATTTTACTTGTGAACGGTCGTTGCCTAGACATTGGATTTTGGGTAGATACTTGTCTAGACATGGTATTATAGCTAGAAACGCTTGCGAACGCCGCTTAAAGAAACTAGTGAAAATTGCTAGAAACTAGTAAAAATATAAATGTTTTTACTTTCATAACTTTAATAAATAAAATAATATTAAGATTTTGATTACTAAATATCAGTATATGTATATTAAACTGACAATTCACATTCATTTGTATTTTTTTCAGTAAAGTGCAAGTTAAGTTCTGGCCTTGGGAAGGCATAGGGGTTTTGATCCCTACTCATGTTAATTTCTACTCGTTTTGAGTTTGACTCGGTTATTTATTATAATTTCTGTTCGTTTTGGGTTTCATTTATTTATCGATGCTGATTTGTGGTAGTTTCACGCTTGGTAGATTATTTGATTTTATTTTTTGCTCATTTTTGGTTTAAGGGAGTTCTTTACTTTTCTTTGAAAAACTTTTTGTGGATTTTTTTTTTTTAATTAATTTCTGTTCATTTTATATTGACATAGTCTTTTCAGGGAAAAAGAAAATAATAGTTTAAATCTTTTCTTTTTTTTTAAAATTTATAGTATGGCCTGCTATTTATATGCCGAAGAAATTTTTTCATTGATTTTTAATAGCATACATCTTTTTTCAAATTCCTACATGAATATTAGTGCAGCGTTTAGTTTCATCTGTTCTCAAGTTGGATAGGAATAGAAAACTTGATAAAATCCGCAAACAAATTGTTTACTTTATTTCAAAGTTTGGATACACTTACAATATTTTGAGTTGGTTAAAACTGAAGAGCAGAAGTGGCTCCAAAAGTTTGAACCCAATACCCTCAGTCGTTCTTAGGATACTGCTGTGATGCCTTATTGGGAATTAGCATTAACACAGTGCATCTTAATTTAATCTTAAGGCAACATTTAGTTTTTAAACATAATGGGCAAATGGGAGGGTGGGCGTAGGAGGGGGACTAGTTGCCCTCCAATCACTTTCTACTATTAAAAAGAACATTAGTCCTTGTTGGGGCTCCACCCCTGTTTCTTTTCCTTTCAGATAAATGACCTGTTTTCGTTCTAATTACATTTGCGTAGATTTGCCTATATATAATTTTCAATGACAATTTAAAAGTCTCGTTACTAAGCCATAGTTGTTTTGCAATAAGTAAGCTTTGAACCAAGTTCTATTTTTGTACATGCTGGTTTTGAGTCATTGAAAGATAAAACTAAGAGGTAGAATTGGTTTTGAATGGGGATTGAGATGATTGGCTGGGCCAAGCGAAGGTCCACCCCTATGAACAGTGCTGTAAAGATTATTATTTTTGAATTAGTCTGCGTTTAGACCCCGTTCGGGATAACATATTTTTGTGTTATTATTGTGACCGTTTGAAGAATACAAGTAAGGTATTTTCTGCAAACTGTGTACTAGTTTCCGGAACCCAGGCAGGGTAGGAATAGCGTTACGAGATTTCTTCATTATTATATTGACATGGGGGGTTTGTTACCTCCAAAGAGAGAGTTAGAGATTTTCTAGCCGTAACCCAAGGCGGGTGCATTTGGCTTTAGAAAGTGGCCATTTGACCACTTGATCGCGTTATCGTACCCTGCGACAGGGTATACTGTAAATAGGGTAGTACCAAACCCGATATTTGCAGAACCGGTGTGGTAGACGCGGCATCACATTATAATTTGGGGCCAGGGCTTTCCCCTCCAATAAGCGGTGACACCCGTATATTACCACGCCAGTGGCGTTGTGGCCTACCGGTATAACACTGGTGGCTAAAATACCACGAACAGTCCTTTCTATTTTCAATCGAATGAGCCCTTTCCGAAGTTTCTACGACAACTCCTTCGATACGAACTGCCCTGGTTTAAACAACAACAACAAAATAATAATACATTGTACCCAGATCGATCTTTACTATAAAAATGCCAAGCCGTCCAATCACTTTCGACAATTAAAAAGGGCACTAGCCCTTTCAATTTCCAATCGAATGAGCCGTTTTTGAGTTTTTGCGACAAAGCTTTCTATAAACACATTACATTCGCCCAGGACCTAACTTACAACCCTTGTTCTGAGGATTGTGGGGGGGGGGGGGGAGGGTTGTCTTCCTCAAAAACCTAATTTCCAGAACTTTTAACTACGTTGAACAAAATGAATATCTCAAAATTTTGATTGGGTGTGTTTTGGGAAATGGTGGGCGTGAGAGGGGGGTTAGTTGCTCTTCAATCACTTTCGACTATTACAAAGGCCTTTACCCGTTTCGATTTCAAATCGAATGAGCCCTTTTTGAAGTTTCTACGACAACTTTCTATAAAAACCTCATATGCCCCAGGGCATAACTTACAACCCTTGCCCTGAGGGCTGTGGGGGGGGGGGTGTCATCCACAAAGACATAATTTCCAGAACTTTCAACTACGTAGAAAAAAATAGCTATCTCAAAACTTTGATTGTATGTGTTTGGAGAAATGGTGGGCGTGAGAGGCGGGTTAGTTGTCCTCTAATCACTCTCGACTATTAAAAAAGGCACTAGCCCTTAGAATTTCCAATCGAATGCACCCTTTTCCAAGTTTCTACGACGAAGCTTTCAATAAATACCTTATATGCCCCCAGGGCAATCCCTTGCCCTGAGGGCTCTGAGGGGGAGGGTTTACCATCCTCAAAGACCTAATTTCCAGAACTTACAACTACGTTGAACAAAATAGCTGACTCAAAATTTCGATTGGATGTGTTTGGATAAATGGTGGGCGTGAGACGGGGCTTAGTTGCCTTTCAGGTACTTTTGACTATTAAAAAGAACACGATCGCTTTAAAGTTACTATTTGATTAGCCTTTTTCAAGTTTCTATGACAAAACTTTCAATGACAACCTTATATTTCACCAGGGCATAACTTATAACACTTGCCCTGAAGACTCTGGGGGGAGTGTCTTGCTCAAAGGTATAATTTTCAGAATTTTCAACTACGTTGAACAAAATGGCTATCTCAAAATTTTGATTGAATGTGTTTGAGGAAATGGTGGGTATGGAAGGGGTATTAGTTGCCTTCCTATCACTTTCGACTATTGAAAAGGGCACTAGCCATTTCAATTTCCAATCGAATGAGCCGTTTTTGAAATTTCTATGACAACGCGTTCTATAAGAACTTATATGTCCGCAGGGCATAACTTAAAGCTCTTGACCTAAGGGATGTGGGGGGTGTGTCACCCATAAAGACATAATTTTCGAAGCCTTCAACGACATGGAACACAATGCGAATCTGAAATTTTCGATCGGACGGCTCTGGGGAAAAGTAGAATGTGATAGGGGGATGAATTACCTTCCAACCATTTTTTATTATAAAAAAGGACACTAGTACTTTCAGTTTCTAATGGAATGAGTCTTTTTTTAAGTTTTTATGACAGCGCTTTCTTCAAAAACCTTATATGCCCCCTGGGCATAACTTAAAACCCTTGCCCTGAAAGTTGTGAGGTAGTATCCTCCTCAAAAACATAAATTCCATCTAGAAATTAACCAAGCAGAATAAACATGCCGTTTAAAAAATTTTGATTGGATGTGTTTCGGGAAATGGTCGGTGTGGAAGGGGTGTTAGTTGCCTCCCGATCACTTTCGACTATTAAGAAGGGCACAAGCCACTCCAATTTCAAATTGAATGAACCCTTTTCGAGGTTTCTTCAACAACTTTTTCGATACAAAGTGCCCTGGTCTAAAGGACAAAATAATAAATAATACATTGTGCCAACGTTCTTATATGTCCCCAGGGCATAACTTAAAACCCTTGCCCTGAGGGCTGTGGGGGAGTGTCCTCCTCAAAAACATAATTTCTATCTGGAAATCAACTACGCTGAACAAAATGGCTATCTTAAAATTTTGATTGGACGTGTTTGGGGAAATGGTGGGCGTGGAAGGGGCGTTAGTTGCCTTCCAATCACTTTTGACTATTAAAAAGGGCACTAGCCATTCCAATTTCCAATCGAATAAGCCCTTTTCCAAGTTTCTACGACAAATCCTTCGATACGAAGTTCCCTGGTATGGAAAAAGAAAAAAATACATTGTGCCAACATCGTTCTTTACTTAGGCAGTGCGATTGCGCTGTCTATGATACATCTCAGCAACCTTTGGTTTTTGGCAAGCCGATTTGTTGTATGAACTGTCCAAGCAAAACTTCCAGTTGAATTTGTTTTTTGTTACTGTTACAATGGCCTTGTTTAAAAATGCAAACTAGGCGTATTTATTCACTTTATTTATTTGTGACGAATATAGGCTCAAATCAAATCAAAATCTCCTTTATTTCAAAACGCTTACACGGTCGGCTTACACGCGCTCTTATAATTAGTGCTTTCACAATATTTGTAGCCATGAATATATAATGAGTCGGAGGTAATTTGCTTGAGATTGTCTGTGCAGGATTTCGACTCTTGTTGATAGAAGAGCATCGCCAAGTGCTTAAAACCATATTGTGACCAAGATGAACCCAGGATTGCACAAAGCCTCCATTCATGGACTTCCCAGGGGCTTCTCGCTGTCCGGTTCTAAGCTGGCTTAAGCACTTCGGTATAGACTTGAGAAGATATGTGATCCCCGTCCTGCACTGGTATCCAAGATCATTGCTTTTCCTGAGGCCAAAAGAATTTCAGATACTTAAAGAACATCAAAATTAGAACTTTTAATGTTATAACGTTAAATAATGACCGTGGTATCAGCACTTTCAATGATAAATTCACACGATTCACATTGGGCTTCTTAAAAATTGTGTCGACTTCTTTGTCGGGAGTAGGATGCCTAAAATCAGAGGATGTATAATTTGTTTACTCAGGCAGGAAGGATAGGGTACATAGACAGGGAATAGGGCTCATGATCAATAAGGAAGATGCCAAGTCTTGTTTAGGCTGGGAAGATATTAATAATAGAATACTAATTGCTCATTTTTTGACTAAAAAGTTCAGGGTATCAGTTACAGTAGCATATGCCCCTGTAGAACCGACTGACGGAGATACTAATGACTCAGATGAATTTTACTTACAGTTACAGGAGCAAATAGACAGCGTCCCACGTAGAAATATGATGTTTTTACTAGGAGATTTTAATACCCAGGTCGGTAGAAATAAGGATAGATG
This sequence comes from Artemia sp. Qi Xiang Cuo, assembly GCF_049724085.1. Classification (NCBI taxonomy): domain Eukaryota; kingdom Metazoa; phylum Arthropoda; class Branchiopoda; order Anostraca; family Artemiidae; genus Artemia; species Artemia sp. Qi Xiang Cuo. The sequence goes on from NC_142795.1 coordinate 42,093,211, forward strand.
GTATCCTAGCCTAGGTAAATTTGGTGTAAGAAAAGAAAACAGTAATGGATACAGACTTTTGCAATTTTGTAGGTATAACATGGTGTTTGGTCATAAAATGGCTCATAAGTTAACATGGTATACACGTGATGGTAAGACAGCAAACCTTATTGATTATGTTGTAGTATACCGAAGACTGGCAGGATCAATACGAGATACTAGGGTATATAGGAGTGCTGTTATTGATGTTAAAAGTAAAGATCACCATCTAGTAGTGCCAGGGGTTAATTTAAAGCTGAAATTTCGGAAGGATAATTACCTCCCAGGAAGTTATGATGTTGGTAGACTCCAGGATGAAAATCTGGGAGAAACTTTCCAGGAACAGTTGAATAATAAACTTGAGGGTTTGAAATTAGACAATGTGGAAGATAGTTGAAATAATTTTAGGCAAAAAAAAATTGATGAAGTTGCTGAAGGTGTCGTAGGGAAGAAACCTAGGACTCCAGCTAAGAATATTAGTTAAAAAGCTTTATGTTTAATAAAAAGGAGTACAAGAATTATCTGAGTGATAGATCATATGAAAACAAAAAGAATGTAAAGAAAGTGGAGAAAGCATTAAAATATGAACTAAGGAGGTGTGAAGTGGAGGCCATGGATAAAATTGCCGAGGATGAAGATACAGCCAGACGGCATAATAGTAAAATATTGTACTGGCATGTTGATAAATTGAGAGTGAGTAGTCAATCCGGACTTGGCCCAGTTAAAGATAGGAATAGGGCCACAATTAGCGATAAGGAAAGAATTAAAGAGAGATGGGAAGAACATTTTGAGAATTTGCTAAACCGAGATAGAGTTGCAGGAAAAGATATAGAGGAAAATGAAAAAGATGTGAAGGAAGACTTGTTTTGTGAGGAGGAATTAGCGACAGTACTAAAAGGATTAAAAAATAATAAGGTTCCTGGTGCTGATAATAAATGAGTTTCTTAAATATGGTGGCTCTGAGGCTAGAAATAAGTTACTGAAGATTATGAATATGATTTTTGAAAAAGGGGAAGTACCTAACGAATTTAGGAAAACCTTAACTAAGCCACTTTACAAGAAAGGTGATAAAAGTGAGTGTGGTAATTATCGAGGCATTAGTCTGGTCCCTGTAGGTAGCACATTACTTAGTAATATGATACTTTTTAGACTGAGAGATGCCGTAGACAAAGTTTTAAGAGAAGAACAGAGCGGTTTTAGAAAAGGTAGAGGACGTGTCGACCAAATTTTCACTCTTAAATTAATAATTGAGAAGTGCCTGAGTTGTCAAACACCTTTGGTCCTCAGTTTTATAGATTGCGATCAAGCGTTCGATTCTTTTGATAGAAGAGCTTTAGTAAAAGTTTTATCCTTGTATGGTATACCAGATAAATATATTAAAGTGATTAGCGCTATGTACGAGAATAACACTGTTGCGGTTAAGGTAGGAAATTAGGTTAGCAGCTGCTTTTGTATTAAATCAGGAGTTAAGCAGGGTCGTGTTTCATCCCCTTTATATGGATTATTTTGATGGACTTTTTCTTAAGGAGCACAGGAAGGGCAATGGGAGACCACGGAATCAAATGGGGAGGAAAAGTCTCCTGGATTTAGATTATGCTGATGATTTAAGCATCCTAGATGAATGTGTGAGCAAAATGAATGAGCTTTAAGAGGTTTTGCGAGCTCAGGGTGCTAGGATAGGTTTGAAAATTAATGTTAAGAAGACTAAGTCACTAAGGCTAGGAATAGGTGAAGGTGAAAAGGTGACGTTGGGTAATGAAAAGATTGATCTGGTGGACAGCTTCACTTACCTTGGTACCATTATTAGTAAAGATGCTAAAAGTAGAATAGCCAAGGCTCAGGGTGTTTTTCCACAGTTAAAAAAAAGTTTGGGAGAATAGGAAATTAAGTCTGCGAACCCAGATTAGAATATTGGAAGCAACAGTGATGACAGTGGTCAAATATGGCTCTGAAGCATGGGCACTCCGAAAAGCGGATGAAGATTTGCTAGATGTTTTCCAGAGAAATTGCTTAAGGATTGTTCTGGGTACCCGGTTGACTGACCGTATTTCAAACAATAGGCTGTACGAAAACTGTGGTTCAATACCGTTCTCAAGGGTTATAATGAAAGAAAGGTTGAGGTGGCTAGGGCACATTGTGTGGATGAAGGACGACAGATTGCCGAAGATTGTTCTTTTCGGCCAACCGTCTAGGGCTAAACGGAAAGCGGGTCGTCCTCGTTTGGGGTGGGGGGACGTCATAAAGAAAGATTTAAAGGAAATGGGAACTTCGTGGGAGGGTGTAAAAGGAATGCTTTGAATAGATTGGGACGGAAGAGGAGCGTGTGTAGCTGTGTTGGCCTCAGGCAGCTTGGTGCTGCGGTGAGTAGTTAGTAGTAGTAGTAGTAATAGTTGCTTTCGATCCGAGAGAAACTGGCAACGATTCAAACTAAAGCAGGGGTGATACTATACCTTCTAACTAACTTTTCGATGAGTTTACTGTGGTTGATCAGGCCGAAAGCTTTTTTCAAATCTATTGGTATGAGGTCTATCCTGTAGCTCGAGTTGTCTCGGTTCTTGAGGTTTTTGCCCAGAAGTCATACCAAATATTTAGCTGTTGGGTTCTTAGGAAGACTAACAAACTGCTTTGGATCTACCTTGCTGATGATTTTTTCCTTTGGACAGGAAGAGGACTTTCTTGTTGGCTCTGCTAAATATCGATGTAGGAGTGATTAGCCAAAATCCAGGGATGCCATTAGGTGCGTCTTTTTTAGGTATAGGTGTCACATATCCTATCTTCCATAAAGAGGGGAAGTTGCCAAAAATGGTGATGTGGTTGAATAAATTTGAAAGTGGCTGACTAAGTTCGTCTGGGAATGCTTTCATGATTTGGATTGGGATATCAATTGGCGTGACGCTTGTTCGTTTTAGCATTCTAAGCTTTTTGGTCACCATTTCGGCTGTTATTGTTGAGATGTCCTGATAGTCTGGAGTTGGATGTGGTATCTCATCTGGGCACAAGGCAAGTAGGATTTGTACAATACTAGCCAGGTGGTATCATTCGGTATCTGTATCATCCAAGTTGAAATCGACACACTTAGTTTCTTTTCCTACGAGTCTTTTTAACTTCTTTATACCACTGTTGGGGTTTGGATTGGAAAAAATCATTTACTTTACCTTGATAGTAGTCTTTTGCAGCCTGGCGTGTCAGTTTGCGAATTTTGTTCTTCAAAAGAATAGCTTGTTGGCGTTTCCCTTCTTTGAACAATCTTCATTTCTCAGCTATCAGCTTTTTAACATCATTCGAAATGTACGGACGGTCGGCGGAGAAGGACTTAATTTTTCTCTCGGGGAAGTAACTGCGAAATTTTTCTAGTAGACTACTTTGAAGACATTCTGCTTTTGAATCGGCAGTGCGGGCATTTGGTACAACTATCCAACTTTCTTGAATTATCCAGTTCTCAAACTCGATCAAACTGGTATCCGTGATTGGTCGGTTGGTTATCTCTGTTGTTGTGTACGTTATTTTCATGCTGTTCAATGGGTTTAGCTCAATTGAGAAATGGTAACTACTACCCCGGGGCGGGTCGACTGGGCAACTTCTGTAATATTTGGTCATATTTCTAGCAATTATGTCAAGTGATGCTCCTTCTTTTGTAGTTGGAAAATTCACAGTATTACTTAACTCAAACGCCCTGTAAAAATTTTCTAGTTTCAGCTCATTACCATCACCGAGAACAAACACCGCATATCTGGGCCACTTACCTGAAACGTAGTCGGCACTCAGGTTGAGCTTTTCAAGAAACCTTTTCTTCTGTTCGTAGGGCTGGCCAGGTGAGCAATAGAAAACACACACTATTTTTAGGTTGGATTCTTAGCCACATTATTTCGTCGTGGGATTCAAGACATGGAACATCATAGATTCCAACGCCACCGCCTCTTTTTTCCAAGGGATGATCATCTGGTCTAAGTTTAAAATATTTATCAAGAACAGTGATATTCAGAAGATCAATGTTTTGGTGGTGGACTTCTGTTACCCCCAGTACAGTTGACTTGAGGACGCGAGCTAGCGTTTCTATTTCAGCTACCTTATCTGGATTAAGACTTTCAGCATTAGTGTAGAAAAACTTTGGTATTGAAAATTCAGATGACGGGTGTTGTTCAGTCTTTGTCCTCCTTGTGGACTGATGTTATAAGGTTTGTCGCAATTTAAGAAAATTTGAAGAGAAAAAAAATGAAGTGGATCTCCAAGAACCCAATCACAAGATCCATTAATCAAAGTAAAGCACCGCGTCTGCTCTAAACAACAGTTTTTAGATAGTTGCTGGGGGGAAAGGGGTGAGCTGGGAACCTTTCTTTCTAGATGGGGGGGGGGGTAAAATGAGGATTCTAAGGGTGGGGTAAAGGGAAGAGAATGAACCCAGCTGGGATAGGACATGGGAGGGGGAGGCGCCTGACGGTGAAAGGTACCGGACCGGAGGGAGGACGGAGTGGGGGTCTTGGGGGCTTTCTGTGTCACCCTAAAAAAGGTTGGATCGTAAGCCTATCCTCCACCATAGCCGATAGATGAGCGAAATTACATGATTTGTCAAAACACGATAAAAAAGAACAAAGGTCAACACGATCAAAACTGCACATGTGATTCCTACAAACACCCGAAATAAAATCATGACATACATGTAAAAACTCGCACTGTTTACGAAACTTGCAAAGCTCGCGGTTAAAATATTTACATATTACATTTTCTTTTCCGCTTTTTCTCACATTTTCTTTCTTTTTATCTTCGGCAATTTTCTCAAAAATAATACACAGATCATCGTCTTCTGATGATTTATCAAAAACTCGGTAATCACTGCGGCATTCTCGTCACTATTTGCTGGAATTTTATCTACAAGCTCGGCACTCACTGCACGAAGAAACTTATTCGAGTTATATGCTTGTCCAAAATTACATTTGTCTCCTAGTTTGCACTTCCCTCTCAAAATCATGTTAACCGATTTGCTTGCTTTGGAAAAAGGGTCATTATCGTTTGGCAATCGGACAAACTTGATCACATCAGATCTATTTTTGAAATTTGTAATACAATGTTCAAATATCGGCGTAGGTTCAGGAGTGATATCGGTGGTAGCACTTTTAATTGACGACGGCTTTGCTGGCCCGGGAGACGGGAGTTTTAAATTGTTCATTCTCTCATGTTCGTGTTTCAGACACGCATATTCTTGGTCTTTACCACAGATTTCTGGTTTAAGATCAGATATCACTTTATTGGTATGTTCACCAATGCTTTTTAGCTTTTCAGTCAGAAGCTGAATTTCAGTCATTAATCTGATCAAGTTCATAAACATAACTAGACCAGTTTTTGCACGAGTATGCTTCAGTAAAGAGGGGGGGGGGGTATTTCATTCGGTGCTTCAGTTTGGGTTCCAAGCATTCGTCAGTAGCATAAAGCGGGAAATAGGAGCTGCTTTAGGTGTGTAAGTTTTATTCAGCAAGTTAGCCTCATTACTTATAGGGAAATAAAGCTTGATTGGTGAGCTAACGGTACTTTTCTGATTAGCCCTATTTAATGAAATTTTGTCATTTTTTTGCATAAATTTAATTTTAATAGTTGAATTTTTTAAAACGTATTTTGTTTATAGCTAACTTATATTTATAGTAAATCAGATATTTTTTTTCATTTGTTATTAAATTCTTTCTTCTTTTTTTTACATTTATGTTTATCAGTCACTATATCACATACCCTAGGTTATCCTATGGATATTATGTCACGTTTCGGCTGTTATTATTTAATTTTGGGCAGCCATGGAAAGCTTTCTTTCTTTTTGCATTTTTTTTTTCAAATATTTAGAACCCTCCTCCCCCCCAAAAAAAAACAAAAAGACCATGAATCCTGGCAAAATTGGCTTTTGTAGATCGTTATAAAACAAAAGGAATTACATTCCCTTCATATATAAATACACTATATAGCTAGTGTAAATACACTATATAGCTAGTGTACATACACTATAATTGTATGTAAATACACTATAGCTATGTGTATACCATTTAATACCTTTTATTAACAATTATAGCTTTGCCATTTAAAAATGTTATCTTTCACTTTGTGAATTAAAATTAGGTCAGATACTTACATGAAAGAACCTGGTTTGAAATCTTGTAAAAGCGCAACCTATCCTAAGATCAAGCTCCTGTCGGGCATCAACACTCTTAGCTTCATTTTCATTGGGTTCAATCAGATTATCCATTGCTTTTCGAATATCTACCTCAGTAATTGCGGAGAATTTTGCACGAAAAATAGTCTACAATGGAAAAGTGAATTAAATAAAAGCATAAGGTAACATATTGTTGGCTGATCGGGATAAATTCACATATAGTAATTAAAATCACAGAATCAGATAACACCACAATTAGATTTCAGACCATATTGCAGCAGTTCAACTGGTAACACATTTGAAAATAACACAGGCATAGGCAGTGTGATGTGTTTCAAGCGTATGCAGTGTTTATTATTCTGAAATATATTTCAGGGATTATTCTAGGAACCTTGATGAGACACCCTGATCTAGGACATTCCTCATTTCCTAACTTGAAGTCGGAACACTAAACTTCATGTAGGTTAGAGATATCTCTCTAATGAGCCTTAATTGACAAAATAAAGTTGTTTATTAATCTCTTATTTTATAAATTTGTTTGTATTTCTATTTTTATCAAGCGGCGAATTCTCTTGCATGAATTATGTTATCTTAATCCAAAATTCATTCAACCTATAAACTTCAAAATTATGACCTGACCTGTCCTTTACTAATCTCTGGATAATGTGATTTCTCCGTTTATCGTTAAAATTTCGTGTTATGTAAAGGCGCGTAAAGTACAAGAATATTACAATTTCCAGGAACATATAAATACTAAACGGGAGAATTTAAAATTTGACAGTGTAGAAGATGGATGGAATAATTTTAGGAAAAAAATTGTTAAGTTGCTGATGGTGTCTTAGAGAAGAAAGTAGGAACGCAGCTAGAAATATTAGTGAAAATGCTTTATGTTTAATAGACAAGAAAAAGGGCTTATACAAGGATTATCTGAGTGATAGATCATATGAAAATAAGAAGAACGTAAAAAAAGTGGAGAAAACATTAAAACATGAAATAAGAAGGTATGAAGTGTAGGGCATGAATAAAACTGTTTGGGATCTGGAAGATGCAGCTAGACAGCATAATAGTAAAATATTGTACCGGCATGTTAATAAATTGAGCGGGAGTAGTCAATCCGGACTTGTCCAAGCTAAAGATAGGAACGAGGCCACAATTAGTGATGAGGATAGAGTTAAAGAGAGATGGGCAGAACTTTTTCAGAACATGCTAAACCGGGATAGAGTAGCAGGAAAAGATGTAGAGGAAAATGAAACAGTTTGTGACACATTGGATGTGAAGGAAGACTTATTTTGTGAGGAAGAATTAGTGACATCACTAAAAAGATTAAAAATAATAAGACCCCAGGTCCTGATGGTGAGGTAAATGAGTTTCTTAAATATGATGGTTATGAGGTTAGAAATAAGTTACTGAGGATTAAACCCCTGTACACGAAAGGTGATAAGAGTGAGTGTGGTAATTATAGGGGCATCATCCTGGTTTCTGTAGGAAGCAAATTATATAGTATGATGATACTTTTTAGACTTAGATATTGTGTAGACAAAGTTTTAAGAGAAGAACAAAACGGTTTTAGGAAGGGTAGAGGATGTGTCGACTAAATTTTCACTGTTAAATTAATAATTGAAAAGTGCCTAAGTCATCATCCACCCTTTAGTCCTTAGCGTTATAGATTATGAGTAAGCGTTCAATTCAATTGATATAAGAGCTGTAGCGAAAGTCTTATCCTTGTATGGTATACCTGAAAAATACATTGAAGCGATAAGCGCTATATACGAGAATAACACTGCTGCAGTTAAGGTAGGAACGGAGGATAGTAGCTGGTTTCGCATTAAAATTAGAAGCAAGGCTGTGTTACATCCCAATTTATATGGATTATTTTGATGGAATTTGTCTTAAGAAGCCCAAAAAAGGCCATGGGAGAACACGGAATCAAATGGGGAAGTAAAACTTTCCTGGACTTAGATTATGCTGATGATCTAAGCATCCTAGATCAAAGTGTGAGCAAAATGAACAAAATTTTAGAGGGTTTATGACTTCAGGGTGCTAGAACAGGCTTGAAAATTAATGTTAAGAAGAAGTCCCTAAGGCTACGAATAAGTGAAGATGTAAAGGTGACGTTGGGTAACGAAAAGATCGATCAAGTGAACAGCTTCACTTACCTTGGTAGTATTATTAGTAAATATGGTGACTGCAGTGAAGATGTTGAAAGTAGAATAGCCAAGGCCCAAGGTGTTTTCTCACAGTAGAAAAAAGTTTGGAAGAACAGGAAGATAAGTCTGCAAACCAATATTAGAATATTGGAAGCTACACTGATGACAGTGGTCAAATATGGTTCTGAAGCACGGGGGCTACTAAAAACGGAGAAAGATTTGCTTGATGTTTTCCAGAGAAATTGCCCACGGATGGTTTTGGGTACCTGACTGACTGACCTTACTTCAAACAGTAGGCTGTACGAAAAGTATGGTTCAACCCCACTTTCTTGAGCTATAATGAGAGAAAGGTTGAGATGGCTAAGGCACGTTCTGCGGATGAAGATGGCCGATTGCCAAAGATTGTCCTTTTTGGCCAACCGTCAAGGGTTAAACGGAGAGCAGGTCGTCCAAGGTTGGGGTGGGAGGATGTCGCAAGGACAGAATCGGGAAATGGGAACTTCTTGGAAGGGTGTAAAGAGGGAGGTTTTGAATAGATAGGGATGGAGCAGGAGCATGCGTAGCTGTTTTGGCCTCAGGCGGCTTGGTGCTGTGGTGAGTTGTTGGTAGTAGTAGTAGTAGTAATATTACAGTTTCAATCAAAGAAAAGATTCTTTCTTTTTTTGAAATCTTTCTTCGATGATTAAAACTTTCTCTTTTTTAATGAATTATTCTCATTTAAACAATTTTACTGAAACAGGTTTTTCCTTTCTTACAACAACATAAACTGTAATAAAAGAGAAAACAAATCCAACAAGGAACAATAAACGGCAAGAATGTCTGTTTAGGTTACTTTTGGTCTGTATAACTGTATGACTAATACAAACATTTTCCTTTTATTTGAGGGAGAATTTTGCTGAGAAGAAAACTGAATCACAACGAATTTTGATTATGTTGACTATTTCCTATTGCGTAAGATTGTAAAATCAGCAACAAAATAGTTAAAAAATAAAATTTATAACCTGTTCGTCTCTCGCAGGTGGCAGAAGAACGGACTCAACTTCATCTAGAACTTCAAAACAAATGTTCTCACCCTCTTTATCACAATCTAACCAAAGAACAACGTAGGTAGCACCTCTTGCTTCACGTGATAGATGAGCTGGCATGCGAAGCTTCGGGGTGGCCTCCTTTTTTTCCGTGGGACATGAAAATAGTTCAACCTAGAATACAGAGAAATAAAAAACCTACCCAATATTTCTGTAAAACAAGAAAATGCTTCAACCTTTAACATATAGAAATAGGGAATTCAGAGAATCCAATATCATCCATTGAAAACAGCGCTTTCTGAGACAACAATGTGTGAACGACCAAGTAGGAAAATAGATCTGATAACACAATCATTAGGACCGACATTAGTGGGGTTTTTACGAAGCTCTGTATTCTTATACAGTTTTTTACAGAGTTAAAACTTTGTAAAAAACTTTTACAAAGTTTTTAAGAAGCTCTGTATTCTTAAAATTTAAATTTTCCGAAAATATTCGTTCCCGCGAAGACCTCAAAATGGTTTTTCTGTAAAATGTATTTGTTTATTCCCATTTGCATTAAAGAATACAATTTTCGAATGTATGGAGAGGCCATCGGTAAATAATACTCTTGTAATTGCCAACTGGCCAAATCTGGCCTCTTCCCCCATCTCCAGTTTTTCACTAATAATAATAATTCAAAGGTTACTGAGCTTGCTGATTTCAAACTTGAGGCTAATTGTAAAGCATAAGCGTCCGAAATCAGAACACTTCAAGTTATTGCATCAGGGGGGGGGGGCAAACCCCTTGCTTCTTTGATAGATAGGTGTCTATCATATATATATATATATATATATATATATATATATATATATATATATATATATATATATATATATATATATATATATATATATATATATATATATATATATATATATATATATATATATATATATATATATATATATATATATATATATATATATATATATATATATATATATATATATATATATATATATATATATATATATATATATATATATATATATATATATATATATATATATATATATATATATATATATATATATATATATATATATATATATATATATATACTTCATAAAACCTGTTTGATTTTGAATCAAGGATGGTCTATAAGGATTTCTCTCATTGTTGATTTACAGATTTGAGGATGATATTGCGATTCAGACATCCAAAACTAAAAAACGGCAAGGGCGTAGATTACAAACGGTGGAAATGTCACATTTTGTAGAAATCAGTAAAATGCAAGTTCTGTCAAGCTGCATGAACAGAGGGTTCTAATCACTCCAATATACATATATAGACATGGTGTTACATATATAGACTCCAATATACATATATAGACTCCAATATACATTAATATAGACTACGCATAGCTTATATAGACATGGTGTTCTTCTTTTGGCTAATGATTATTTAGGGATTCTTCAGAAAAAGTTTAATCTTTAAACGTTAATCATTAAAAGTCTTTAAGATTGCATTTTAAATGTCTTGGATTAAAACACCAAAAGCCCATATTTCAAAGATAGTGTCGGATTCAACCACAATTGGTGGTTATAAGGAGCGAACCTGTGATTACAAATTTAAGGCTAATATAGAAATAAGGACATCCACAATCAAAATTTACAGGTATGTATTTAAAAAATAGTCGTCATGTGACACCTTGTCTGAAAAGGTCATTAAGATAAGTGCATGAATTTTATAATTAGAAACACCGTAAATAAACATATCAAAAATGATATTACACTGGTATTTAATGGTTTCTGAGCTTGTTGATTACAAATATGGAATTAAAATTGCAATACGTCTAACATCAAAATACTATTAATACACACTTCATAATTAGAGGACATGTTCTGACTTTTTGAAAATCAGAGTCACGCAAGGATTTTCAACCTGCATGATTGGAAGCCAACTGAGGACTCTTGGGATGTGGGCCACAGTCGAAAATAGAAACTGTGTATATCCCTGGTATCTTGCAAGCAATCCATTGTGATTTTAAAAGGCCACGTTAGCATCCTGTCTTTAGTATAGGGACATAAATCCATATTTTATAAAAGATTGTTCGGATTCGGAGAGATTACGACAACAAATAATCTCATCCCAGAATTATACTAGAGAACAATTATCTGATTCAAACTCTTATACTACAATACTAATACCCCTGGGCCCTGGCGCAATCCATAAATGGTCAATAAACTTCAGTGAAGAGGGGGTAGAAGAAACAGAAGTGGCGGCGAATTCAGGCTCTCAACGGGGAGGAGGGGCTAGATTTTGTTGTCTCCCAGTATTTTGAAAATAATTTTTTAGTGTTTTCATTGAAAAATCGGAAAACAACAAAAGTGCGCCCTCGCCTAAATTCTGAGTAATACATTTTTTGCGTATCTTCGTTAAAAATACCGTAAAAACCATCTTTAACCCTCCCTCCCGTACATTTTCAGGAATTAGCACCCCTGAGTGAATTTAGCTATCATAGTTTACCCGAGCTCAAGTATGCAAGCATTTAAAGGTTGGTAGTATATCAGCTAAATGTCACCAAATGAACATTCGGAGATACCATTTTAGATGCAGCTAAATCAAACTTTTCAACCACAAAATCATTTTTTTACGAAGAAATTCTTCCATATAAAAATCAACTGACCAATCCCTTGGCTTTTAAAAAGCAAAGATGAATTTTGCAGAGATGACCGTGTCAAACCAGCAGTCCTTAAATACTATAAAAAGCTCATATGAACGGAAATTAAAACTTTTAGAGCCCTTTACAAATAGCATTTACAACAAAGTGGCATCTTCTGCCTTTTTCCGACTCAAGAGAACAATTTTGCTCAGAAGAGGGCCATAAAACTATTGACAAAAAATCTGACGTAGCAGTAGTATAAAGAATGTATATTCTGTCCCACCTAGATCACCCATCAATTTACTCCCCTTTCAATTCAATGTTACATCATTTTATATGAAAACCAGTAACATTTCTACAAAATTCCCATCATAAGCTTTAAGATCAAAACAGGTCTTGTGAAATAAGAACTTGATGCATATTTTACTTATATTCAATACTTTGTATATACTACTGATAAAATGAAATAATTTAATATGATTTGATATTAAATGGATAGTTCGATATCAATATCAAATTATTGTTATCTTTACTGTTTCTTTCAATAACCTTCAAAATCATACCTTTATCTTATTTTTTAAGTATCTTTTCAAAGTCGACTGCTGTAGAATCAAATCGTTTTGGTGCAAATATACCAACCGCTTTATTTTTAAAATTGCTAGAAATAACGAGTTTATTTTCATATTTGATTTTTACACATTTCATTGCTTTAATTTCGTATTCAGATCCTTGATCCAAGTCTTCTTTTTGAACGGTTCGATTGTATTTATTTTCGATTTATATTTCTCTTATAAGTTTCTCCATGTATTAGGCGATGATTTTATTAGATAAATTTTCTGAATCGGAAATAACTTATAGATTAACATGTAATTTATGATCAATGACATCCGAGTTTGCTTTTCTTTCTGAAAATGGGCGTAAAAGGATATTTTGGGGCTTGGGTACCCCTGTCCTCTTAAGAGAATCCGTTGGGCAACACTATTAGATAATGTGCAACTATGCGGTACTCTAAAGCCACTAGTTTTATTGGATAAATGGTCTATAATAACGGCAGCTAATTTTTTATGTACTGCATTTATGCTAATGAACTATTTAGGTACACATTTTATAGCCAGTAGCCAGTATTGCCTTTGAAACCCAGAGGCTGTATAAATACTTACGAGCTTTTACGGGCCAAAATACTGTAATGTGGCAATAACTTGCGGTGTAAGGTCCGTTACTTAAAAAGGAAGTAGATCTTATATATTCATTCGATTAACCCTCTTTCTATGAATTCATTCATATATGATTATGATATGAATATGATTCATTCATATATGAATTCTATATGGTCACCTGCTTAAATTGTCTGGAAATTTCGTATTTTGTCAATGTGACTTTAGAATTCTCAGACATGTTGAATTTCTTTGCATAATTTTGGTCAAGACCCCACACGCATGGGCGCCCATAAGCTGAATTCCAGGGGGGGCAAACCTGGTCTAATTGGCAATTGTAATGCTATATAATAGAAATCTCAGAACAAAAATATAAAACTAAGGCAGCATCATTCAGCCAGGGGGGCGGCCCCTCCCTTATGGGCGACCATGCCCACACTTTCATTTTCTATTTATGAAAACTGTGCAATCCAATTTCATTCAATTCGATTTTTCATATGCAAACGTTCATATTTAAATAGCTATAAGAGCAACATTGAAATGAATAAGTTTTAAATATTTAGAATCAGTCTCAATAATAGATTTTGAATCTGGTATTGCAGACAACACTTTTTTTATTTTTGGCTTCTATTGGCAGTAATTGCTCTTTATGTACGTTCTGTTATTACGGACTGTTTGATCGAAGACTCTCCTAAAAATAAGGGAAGTTATTACTCACTACTTCAGCACCCGTTTTCGACAGACAAAGTTTAATATTCGCATAACAATGCTTCAATAATCATAGTCATCCCTAAGAAATTCAGCAGTCCGAATATTTAGTAGAGGGGATCTAATATATATATATATATATATATATATATATATATATATATATATATATATATATATATAAATAAATATATATATATATATATATATATATATATATATATATATATATATATATATATATATATATATATAAATAAATATATATATATATATATATATATATATATATATATATATATATATATATATATATATATATATATATATATATATATATATATATATATATATATATATATATGTATAACCTTTGGGGTGTCTCCCAATCACTCAAATGACCTATTTTTCACACCGATTTTATTGAAAGGTTGAGAATGCTGCAATTTTTTTTAAATCGGAACAATACAAAAATTGAAACCTGAGTTTTTGGGAGTGCCAATAAAACCGATGATCTCTCCATCTCACTGTGAACTTTTTAGAAGAAACATAGGGACACTGCAATATTGCACATGACTTGAACTGGGATGATGTAAAGATTCTCAGCGAGCAAAAATAAGTTAAATCAAAGCTGCTGACTGACTTGGTGAAACACAACTTAAGTCCAAACTACGGAATTTTTATGACGCAGCGTCAAAACGAGTTGAAGTTCTGACTCGGTAAAAAAACGAGCTAATTATAGGCAGCGACGGACAGACTTAATGCAAAACCAAGCATACTCCAGACAGGGTCCAAGAACAAGCTCCTAGCCCAGTACAAAAAAAAACGGGGATAACTGACTGGGAACAAAAATAAGCAAAGGTCAAAAAGCAGAATGAAAATGACGAGGGGCAAAAGCGAACTAATTCTTGACTCAGAGCGAAAACGATCCAAGTGCTGAGTTGGTACAAAAATGAGCTATATCCAAACTCTGTGCAAAAATAGCCGAAATCCTGACTGGGTGCAGTAAAGACTTTTGCCTGATTCGTTGCAAAACGACCCAAGGTCTGATTCAGTGCAAAAACACGATAAGTCTTGACTAGGTGCAAAAACGAGCTAAAATCTGACTTGGTGCAACACAAGCTACGTCTTGATTTGGAATAAAAGCCAACAAAGTCTAAGCTAGACCCAATCTTCCCCCACTAACAACTGTTTCAGCAGAGAGGTAGACACCTAGCAATCAATTTAAATCGAGAACATGGAAAGATTTTCAATCTGTGTGATTAAAGGAACAAACCAGTCCCACAACACCTCTAAAGCCCCCTCTAATCGTCAACCTTATAGAAGCAATATATAAGTATTGCACCCTGTCTGGAAAAAAGCCCCCAAGGATTTTCAATCCATACGCTACGCTTGGAGAATCAAGGTGGACTAGTGGTCACTCAAACAACCCTCCCCTCAACCACAAGATTTTTAGTACAAAGCTAGGTATTTGCACCTTGTTTGAAATGAAACCATACAAGGATTTCCAATCTGTATGAATGGACAAACAAACTGAGTCCATGGCTCTTCAAAGACTGCTGTTTCAAAGACCTTTCAAACACCGTGGTTCTTTCAGCAGAAAGGTGAACATTTGACACCTAGCTTGAATCAAGATAGCAACAGCATCTTCAATTTGTATGAATGGAGACACAAAGTGGGCCTACTCCTCACAACCAATTTTTCAGCCAAAAGATAGTCAGATTTTTTTTTTCTTTGATTGGCTTTAAAATTAAAGGGCAAGTACCTTGGGCCAATGGGATATGAGAATAATGATTTTCAGAGCATTACGTCTCTTTCAGCAATAGTATTAGTAGGAGTAACCGCACAACGACTTTGGACTAGTATATAGAACTATTAGCCTGATGTTCGGTTACATATTTGTAGCAGTAACCTCAGACATAATTGAATACCAATTTTGGTGAGAATCAAGCACTACGTGGGAAATATGTACTTAATATATTTGAATTTTTGGTTTCTATACTACAATATTAGTTTCAAACATGGATAAACAACAAGTTTAAAAACTCTTAAATACCGACTTCGGTAGTTATAAAACACAACTTGTGATTGTTGTTAGTTTGTTTTGATTTAGAACAGTCACTAAGTAGTCTTGAACTTGAACATTGAAAACCATTCCCTAAATAATCTTTGAACGGCCATGAGTCGAAAGAGGGACATTGTGTCTCTGGGGATGTAGAACATTGCCGTTGGATGGAACAGGGGCCCGAAAATCCTAGTTAGGGTCATCTAAGCATGCCAGTTTGAAAACACTGCATAACTCAGATTAGAGCAAGGTTAAAAAATCTCCACCATTTGAGAAAAATGTAGGTAACCTATCATGCTTTGATTTTGGAAATATATGTGGTACAATTAGCCAAAGATTTGTTATCATTAAAATCAGATGTTCTTAAATAAGGCTAAAGTGAAACAATTTGAGGAGGAAATGGGGCTGGATTAGGGAAAGGCCTCAGCATGGCCCTTCAATCACTTAGATTGGGAGTCCTCTCTGACCTGTGGCTCTGATTTGAAAAGGACGTGACATATCCACCTCTCTAATAAATGAATCTTTTACACATGTCACAAATAGGGGTGCGTCAACCTTTGAAAATTTTGCCAAAGGTTAGAGCAAATTTTTGATTGTTAATAGCTCTAAAAAAAAGTCCATGAAAATATCTTCAAGAAACACAAAGACCAAATATTATAACCTAGTGAGAAGAAAAAAGTCGAATAAAAAGCCAGCATGGTCTCTGAAACCTGGAGGGTATTTACACTTCTTTGCAATAGTTCTAAACTAATTGGTTATCTTGAGATTTCCCTCAACGTTATTTTCTCTCTGGTCGAGCAAAAATTGT
The DNA here is from genome assembly GCF_049724085.1 of Artemia sp. Qi Xiang Cuo. Classification (NCBI taxonomy): domain Eukaryota; kingdom Metazoa; phylum Arthropoda; class Branchiopoda; order Anostraca; family Artemiidae; genus Artemia; species Artemia sp. Qi Xiang Cuo. The sequence goes on from NC_142795.1 coordinate 42,109,910, forward strand.
TGTTTTGCAGCATGAAATGCTAGAAATTTGCACTGGGGTGTGACATAACCCCTTCGGTTGCATCAAAAGGCAGCTAGGCCATCCTACTTTTTGGAGGTGTTTTCCCACTTTTTCTGAGATTATGAAATTTTTCTCATGCTTATAACTTTTGATGGCAAGCTTTACACTCCATAGAATTTTTCATATTTAGAATCACATATGGAAAGCCAATATTTTTGATGCAGACTATACTTTGTTGTTTAATAGATTTTTTAGAGTTTTGGCTACTATTGTTCTGTACCTTTCATTACCTGTAGTTTGTTACCACAAATCGATTGATGATACATTACTCAGCAGTCTTGTAGGATCATTGACAATTACAGATATATGCCCATGACAGTGCTAGCTCTTTTGACAGTGCTAGCTGTTTTCTGTTAAATACAAACATAATAATTTCAAAAACCAAATTCTAAAATATTTGTATTTGTACTTATGTTCCAGTAAACAGTCAATTACATATACAACACACCATTTTCTTTTGCCTGCAAGATAGAAACATTCATTCTACATAGATAATGTTTTTCTTTACAAATGCATTTTGCACCCAAAAACATGCTTGTTTACATACACCTAAACAATTTCAGTTCATTACATTTCTAGAGGATATGGGATGTGAATACATCCGTTTACCACTTTACAAAGAAATTCATTGGATCTTTGGTGATTATGCTGTGAAGCAATTTATTTCCACCTGGCAGGTCAAGGAGAAAATAAAAGTTAGCACTGCCAGCTAATCCTTCTAGCTCCTCTATCAGTTACTCAGCAGATATTCTTGTGAGTCCGCCTCTGCATTCTTACAATCATATGCTACAGTGATCCTACATACATTGTCAAAGTCGCAATAGACGACTAAAAGCATGGAGTTTTTCTTCTTTCCACCGTGGCAAAAAGTCAGAAGAAAGCAGTAAATAAAACTTAAAAAAAATTAACAGCTAAAAAAATTATAAAAAATACTGCAATTTCTGTTGATAAAAATTAGTTGCTAAGTTTTCAGAATAATTCAGGTATTTGGTCATAACAAACCAAAATGAAGAAGAACAAACAAACCGAAAATAGAGAGAAAAGATTTGCTACTAAATACGCTTTTGTTTACATGTATATTTTGCCATTTATAATATTGTGTATTTGAAATGACAATTTCAAAGATACAAATTTTTGTTACATGACCTTGGAACTAACATATATGTGTTATATTCCCTCCTCCCTCTAAAAAAAAGCATAAGATTTTAAATAGCAATAACTCAACAAATTCAACCAATCTCCATAATTTTAGTTGACAAAAAAAAAGTTACCAATTCTTCAGAAAACCAATGTGACAAAATAATTGTGTGTAGTATTTTTCATAAAAAAAAATGAAAAGAAGAAAAGCAATAACAGAAAGAAATGTTTGATATTTTATAAATGTTTTCAAATGTGATTGTATTTTGTCATGATATTCTAATGTGCATTTCCAACTCCAAACTAAATAATAAATGTTTGCTTCTTGAACCTTTTATATTTTTTTTATATATATATAGTTTAACCCATGCATGTGTGATTATGATTTTTTTTTTCTTTAGAAAAATTAAAAAAGAAAAAGCACAAAGAAAAAAATTTAAGCAGAACTTACAGGATCTACTTTATCCCAATTATTATACTTTCCAGGAAAGTCTAGTGACATAACATGACCACATACAGAAGTCATTTTAAACAGAACACGCTGTCCTCGGAATTTTCCTTCCCATTCATGAACTGAACAAGCTCCATTGGATCCTAAAAAAAAGAACAGAGAAGAATAATAACAAGTAATTTTTTTCAGTAATTTACCTGCCTAAAAGTAGATTTAGAATTAAAACCCTGACATACAAACTGTGAGAATCTTAACTGAATAAAATAAAGTAAGAAGAAAATTAAAGCAAGATGACATGTGGGGAAGGAATAAAGGGTGGTGCAACAAAAACTCACCAATACAAAAGAATGTTTCCTAAGATTGGGACAAAAATAATACTTGTCTACAGTTTTGGCCCCTTTCAGAAGGTTTTAGGTTCATGCCCCCCCCCCCTACTAAATCTGACATTATGGACTGAAGGATGGCGAGTGGAATATTTCTGTAATTTAAGGTTTCACGCAGATTACAGAAAGCAATGTTTGGTCTACTCTGGGGTTTCAAAAATCAATACCCCATTTCTTTTTCAAAATTAATTAAAAAAAACTTTCCGAAAAATAGTTTTTCAAAGAAAAGTAAAGGCCATTTTAAACTTAAGCAAGTAAATTTTTGAAAACTTGAAACTTTTTGCAATCAAAAACGAACAAAAATTAATTAAAAAAAAACTTCCGAAAAATAAGTTTTTCAAAGAAAAGTATAGTCCATTGACTATACTTAAAGTGAGTAATGCTTAGATGGAATATGAAAATCAAGCTTAAAACGAAAAAATATATTTTGCTATTGAAGTATAAATGAAACTTAAAACGAACAGAAATTAAATGAACAATCAACGCAAACAAACACATAACAGATATTAATGAAAATGAATGAATTTATCATAAAATAAGTGAAAAGTAAACTTAATATGCAAATCAAGCTTGAAACAAACAAAAATCACTACAAAGAAGAGTTTGGGTATTGCCTCCTTCTCTCACTGTAAAAGTCTAAAACCTATACCCATATTTAAAAATAAAGTATTGCAACATGTCCGAGGGGTTAGTTCAAATAACAAACCTAAGGGAATAGCAGCATCAGAAGCATTGCATAAAATTATATGGCAATAACTTATTCCTTGTTCATTTCTTATATTAAAAGGTTTAATCCAGTTACTTTTGTGAGGTGGTTTCACAAAGGTAGCTTCAAATTGTAAATTTTAAGCAATTGTAAATTATATTTTTAAGGTGAGTTTATTTTAGTTTCATGTAGATTTTTTAGTTTTAGTTTATGTTTTTTTGTCTACGCTTTTTGTTTGATACGGGCGAAATATTCGTTTTTGTTTTTTCTTCGTTTTCATTTACTGGCCATAGACCCACTTGTCGTATTTACATAGTTTGTCTAAAACCTACTTGCGTCATTGGCGCTTTACTGAAAACTATATGCGTCTTGAACATGTCTTGAGAAGCATAAACATCATCAAATTGAACAATTGATATATAATTATATTAGTTGATGAAAGATCCATCAGTTTAAGAATTTATTTCCTTCTATTTTTTTTTTCCAATGCTGTGAGAACTGGAAAAGAAAATATCTGTAATATAATTCTTTTTGAGTGAAGGGCCAATGACGCAGTAGGCTTTTGGTTTTTATTTTGACAGTTAAGGAAAGGGGGCGAAGTATCCAAAACTCTTGTTTGTAGTGAAACTATATTCGTCTTGAACAATTTTAGAAAAGAACTAATAAATTAAACTGAATATCTGGTGTGTAACGATATTAATTGCAGAAAGCTTATCAGTTCAAAATTTTACTATAATTTTAATGTTTATTTTAGATATTTAGTACAAAAGAAAATATTTGTAATAAAATTTGTTTTCAGTAAAGCGCCAATGACCCAGTAGGTTTTAGACTTTTACAGTGATAGAAGGAGGTAATACCCAAATTCTTCTTTGTAGTGATTTTTGTTTTTTTCAAGCTTGATTTGCATATTCAGTTTACGTTTCACTTGTTTTAAGATATATTTATTCATTTACATTAATATCTGTTGTGTGTTTGTTTGCATTGATTGTTTATTTAATTTCTGTTCGTTTTAAGTTGTATTTATACTTCAATAGCAAATTTTATTTTTTCGGTTTAAGCTTGATTTTCGTATTCCATCTAAGCATTACTCACTTTAAGATATATTTATTCATTTAAATTATTACTTGTTGTATAATTTTTCCTATGATTGTTTATTTAATTTCTGATCGTTTTGGGTTCCATTTATTCTTTAATAGTAATTTCTGGTCGTTTTGAGTTTGAATTTTAGCAGGTATTTGTATCTGCTGAGCTTAAGTTTAAAATGGACTATACTTTTCTTTGAAAAACTTATTTTTCGAAAGTTTTTTTTAATTAATTTTTGTTCGTTTTTGATTGCAAAAAGTTTCAATTTTTCAAAAATTCCTTATTTCAAAATCAAACTTAAAAAAAAAATCAAATCTTCATCAAAGTATAAAAACTGGTATCAAAGAAACAATATCAAAGTGAAAAAAGTTTGCCCCCTTTGAAGTTTATATGATGACCCCTTCTATATGAAGTGCGTCTGGGAAAAAATAAATGGAGTGTGGGGGGAAGCTAGCTGCCCTCCGATCACTTTTTACTCTTAAAAAGTGAATTACAACTTTCAATTTTCAACTACAACTTTCAATGAGCCCTTTATGAAGTTTATACGAGCATCCCTTCCATAACAATTATATATGCCCCCAGGGCATAACTTGTAACGCCTACCCTTGGGCCCTGGGGGGCTGTGTTGACACCGAAATTTTTGTTATCTGAACTTTGAACTATTTTTAACAAAACGTCCACCTAAAAATATTTATCTGATGCATTTAGGGCGGGGCGGGGGGGGGGCTAGTTGCCTTCCAATCTCTTTTGACTCTTAAAAAGTGAATGAGAAATTTCGATTTCCAATCAAATGAACCCACTCCGAAGTTTATACAAGCATCCCTTTCATAAAAACGATATATGCCCCCAGAGCATTACTTACAACGCCTGCCTCCGGGCCATGGGGGGTTGTGTTGACACAGGAGTTTTTCTTGTCTGATCTCTGAATTATTTTTAATGAAATGACTATTTTAAAAATTAGGGTGTGTGTGGGGGGGGAGCAGGGCTAGATGCACTCAGATATCTTTTGACTCTTAAAAAGTGAACTAGAACTTTCAATTTCCAATCAAATGAGCCCTCTCTGAAGTTTATACAAGCATCCTTTTCATAAGAACCATACACGCCCCCAGGACAACACTTACATCACCTACCCCCTGGGCCCTGGGGGGTCGTGTTGACAACAGAGTTTTTGTTATGTAATTTTTGAACAATTTTAAAAAAACTGGCTATCTCAAAATTTGTAGCAGATGGGTTTGGGGAAAAAAGGGCATGGGGGGGCTAGTTGCCCTTAAATCTCATGACTCTTAAAAAGAGAACTAGAACTTTCAATTTCCAATCAAATAAACCCTCTATGATGTTTATACAAGCATCCCTTTCATAATAAATCTACATGCCCTTAGGGCATAACTTAGAACACCTTCTCCCCGGCCATGGGGGGTTGTATTGACGCCGGAGATTTTCTTATCTGACCTTTGAACTTTTTTTTTTTTTTTTACAAAATGTCTATCTCAAAATTTTGATCAGAAAGGTTTAGAAAAAGAAGGCAAGGGGGGGGGCTAGTTGCCCTCTGATCTCTTGTGACTATCAAAAGTGAACTTGAACTTTCAATTTCCAATCAAATGAGCCCTCTCTGAAGTTTATACAAGTATCCCTTCCCTAAGAACCATATATACCCCAGGGCATAACTTACAACGCCTGCCCCCAGGCCCTGGGGGGTTGTGTTGACACCTGAGTTTTTGTTATCTGACTATTGAACAGTTTTTAACTTAATGGATATCTCAAAATTTGTATCGGATGCATTCAGGAAAAAAGGGACCTGGGGGGGGGGGGTAGTTGCCCTCAAATATCTTTTCACTCTCAGAAAATGAACTATAACTTCCAATTTCCAATCAAATTAGCCCTCTCTGAAGTTTTTACAAGCATCCCTTCCATAAGAACCATATATTCCCCCAGGGCATAAATTACAACGCCTGCCTTCGGGCCCTAGGGGGCAGTGTCGACCCTGGAGTTTTGTTTTATGGTCTTTGAACTATTTTTTAAAAAAATGGCTATCTCAAAGTTCTTATCAGATGGAGTTGAGAAAAAGGGCGTGGAGGGGGGGCTAGGTGCCCTCCAATCTCTTTTGATTCTTAAAAAGTGTTCTAGAAATTACAATTTCCAATCAAATGAGCCCTCTTTGAAGTTTATACAAGCATCCCTTCCATAAGAACCATATATGCCCCCAGGGCATAACTTATAATGCCTGCCTCTCGGCCCTATGGGGGTTGTGTTGATACCGGCATTTTTGTTATATGCTCTTTGAACTATTTTTAACAAAAAAGCTATCTCAAAATTTTTATTGGATGCATGTGGGAAAAAAGGGCATGGGGGGGCTGGTTAACCTTCAATATCTTTTGACGCTTAAAAAGTGAACTAGAACTTTCAATTTCCAATCAAATGAGCCCTCTCTAAAGTTTATACGAGCATTTCTTCCATAAGAACCATATATGCCCCCAGGGCATAACTTATAATCCTTGCCCTGAAGACCTTGGAGAGGAGAGTGATCCTCAAAGATACAATTTCCAGAACTTTCAACTAAGTTGAACAAAATGGCTATCTCAAAATTTTGATTGGATGTAATTGGGGAAATGGTGGGCATGAGAGGGGGGTTAGTTGCCCTCCAATACTTTCAACTATTAAAAAGCTCATATGCCCCCAGGGCATAACTTACAACCCTTGCCCTGAGGGTTATGGGGGAGTGTCCTCCTAAAAAACATTATTCCTATCTGGAAATCAACTACATATCTCAAAATTTTGATTGGATGTGTTTGGGAAAATGGTGGGCGTGAAAGGGGTGTTCATTGCCTTTCAATCTCTTTTGACCCTTAAAAAGGGCACTAGAACTCTGATTTCCAATCAAATGAGCCCCCTTTGAAGTTTTTATGATGACCCCTTCCAAATGAAGTGCCCCTGGAAAAAAAAATCATAGGCAGTGCAATTGCACTGCCTAAGTAAAGAACAATGTTGGCACAATGTATTATTTATTTTTTTGGTTTTTTCCATACCAGGGCACTTGGTATCAAAGGAGTTGGTGTAGAAACTTCGAAAAGAGCTCATTTGATTGGAAATTGGAGTGGCTAGTGCCCCTTTTAATAGTCAAAAGTGATTGGAGGGCAATTAGCGCCCCCCGTGCCCATCGTCCCCCCAAACACATCCAATTTTGAGATAGCCATTTTGTTCAGCATAGTTGATTTCCACATTGAAAATATATTTTTGAGGAGGACACACCCCAAAACAGTCAGGGCAAGGGCTTTAAGTTATGCCCTGGGGGCATATAAGAACAATGTTAGCACAATGTATTATTTGCAATTTTTTTTTCCTTTAGAGCAGAACACTTTGTATCAAAGAAGTTGTCGTAGAAACTTCGAAAAGGGCTCATTTAATTGGAAATTGGAGTGGCCTGTGCCTTTTCAATAGTCAAAAGTGATTGGGAGGCAACTAACACCCCTTCCACGCCCACCATTTCCCAAAACACATCCAATCAAAATTTTGAGAGAGCCAATTTGTTCAGCATAGTTGATTTCCAGATAGAAATTATGTTTTTGAGGAGGACACTCCCCACAGCCCTCAGGTCAATGGTTGTAAGTTATGCCCTGGGGGCATTTAAGGTTTTTATAGAAGGCACTGTTGTAGAAACTTCGAAAAAGGCTCATTTGATTGGAAATTCAAAGGGCTAGTGCCCTTTTTAATAGTCAAAAGTGATTGGAGGGCAACTAACCCCCCTCTCAAGCCCACATTTTCCCCAAACACGTCCAGTCTAAATTGTGATATAGCCATTTTATTCAACGTAGTTTTAAGTTCTGGAGATTAGGCCTTTGAGGGTGACAACCCCTCCCACAGACCTCGGGGCAAGGGTTGTAAGCTATGCCCTGGGGGCATATAAGGTTTTTATAGAATGTGTTGTTGTAGAAACTTCAAAAAGGGCTCATTCAATTGGAAATTGAAATGACTAGTGCCCTTTTTAATAGTTAAAAGTGATGGGAAGACAACTAACACCCCTTTTACACCCACCTTTTCCCCAAACACATCCAATAAAAATTTTGAGATAGCCATCGTGTTCCACGTAGTTGAAAGTTCTGGACATTACACCTTTGAGCAGGATGTTCCCCCCACAGTCTTCGGTGCACGGGTTATAAGTTATGCCCTGGGGGCATATAAGGTTTTTATTGAAAGTGTTGTTGTAGAAACTTCAAAAGGGCTCATTCAATTGGAAATTGAAAGGGCTAGTGCCTTTTTTAATAATTGAAAGAAATTGGAGAGCAACTAAAGCCCCTCTAATGCCCACCATTTCCCAAACACATCCAATCAAAATTTTGAGATATCCATTTTGTTCAACATAGTTGAAAGTTCTGGAAATTAGGTCTTTTAGGGATGATAACCCCCTCAGAGCCCTCAGTGCAAGGGTCTTAAGCAATGCCCTGTGGGAATATAAGGTTTATACAGACTATAGAAATTTTTTGTAGAAATTTCAAAAAGGGCTCATTTGATTGGAAATTGCCCTTTTTAATAGTCAAAACTGAGTAGAGAGTAATTAATCCCCCTGTCACGCCTGCCATTTGCCCAAAAACATTCAATCAAAGTTTAGAGATAGCCATTTTGTTCAACATAGTTGAAAGTTCTGGAAATTATGTAGTATTTAAGGATGTCAAACCCCCCAGAGCCCTCAGGGCGAAGGTTGTAAGTTATGCCCTGGGGGCATATAAGGTTTTTATAGATAGAGTTGTCGTCAAACTTCAAAAGGGGATCATTCAATTGGAAATTGAGAGGGCTAGTGCCCTTTTTAATAGTTGAAAGTGCTTGGAGGGTAACTAACCCCCCTCTCACGCCCACCATTCCTCCAGACACTTTTTGTGGGCTAATAAGTGTAAAAACGGTATTTTTTGCTGGCTAATAAGTGTCTCAACAGCTAGATTTGGGTCCCCTAAGTTGTAGTGCCAAATCAGAAAACTATTTTTTGTCCAAGGTGGCAATTTTAGTAGGTACTTGTCAAAACGGAAAAATAAAGAGCATATTTTAGACTTTTCAAAGTTTGCCAATAATTTCTAGAAAGGGGTCACATATAATATATGTGGCAGAGTGGTAGCATTGTAAATACGTGTCAGTAGTGGACAGTTAAATCTCAGAGTGGATTTAATAATCAAAGCATAAGAGCTGGAAATTTGACGTTCAAGATGTGAGATCAGGAGGGAGTAGGTATGCTGTAATCTGGTGCCTATTGGCAGCCCCATATATACTATTTTATCAACAGGTTTTACTGAGCAATCACCTAGTGTGACGTTAGTAGGAGGGTCATTCTTCCAATTGTAAAGCAAGACTTCTGACTTTTGGGAGTTAAATCTCAGACCAACTTTCTTATAGTTGGACTGCAGACATGAGAATATTTCTGAAAGGCGGTTAACCATCGGGCTGAGATTCAGCATGTCATCAGCATAGCATACTAGGGAGATGTCAATGGAACTGAGAATGCATGATGAAGGACAGCTGTCTTGAGGCTCAATAATGTAGTTGTTGAAGAAATTGGGGGATAAAACTGCCCCCTGGCAGGCCCCTTTATGGACTGGTATCAAAGCTGACCATGGGGCTGGTGGAAGGCCTTTATTGGGAGGGAGCTTGAGTTGCATGCAAAGGTGAGAGTAAAGATCATGGGAAGCCCAAATGATATTTGAGTTCACTCCTCTTTTAGCTGAGTTTAGCAACATAAGCGCATGAATCAATTAATCAAATGCTCTCTGCAGGTCTAAGCCACCAATTGCTAGGTGCTAGGCAATATATATAGATATATATATATATATATATATATATATATATATATATATATATATATATATGTATATATATATATATGTTTGTATATTGAATTTGAATAAGAATTTATTATATAGAGAGGGCCCCACAAAAACAATTTGAATTGGGTCCCATCCCTAATTGATACAAGCCAGAGAACTAATACTATTATTTATTATGTAAAGTTGTAGGATACTAGTGGGTAAGTTTTTTAGCATCTCAGCAAAAAACAATTTTTAGAAATACCTTGGTAATCTAGTACTTGATTTCTATGAGCCATTTGAAAGCAATTGGACATCCCAAATAAAAAGTTTTCAAAGATTTATGACAAACCAAAAGCAGGCATAGACTTTTTCAGATTTGTATAAGAAAGATGTAATTTCACTTGTTGATAGACAGTCTATCATCCATCCATCTATACTAGGGCAGAACTAAGGTAGATGATTATGAAACAAGGATAATTCAAACAGTCTATGAATTTCTATGAGCCATTTGAAAATCCCAAATAAAAGGTTTTCAAAGATTTATGACTGATCAATTCCACATGACTTTTAAGACAATTGGGCAACTAACATTCTTCTTATCATATGAGCTTTGCCTGCTGGGAAAGCCTACTGAAATTGCAACAGGACTATCAAGATTTTTGGGCTGTCAGTTCTAAGTCAATATCAGTTTTTGGGTACTTCAGCAAAATAAATATTATAAATATCTATGTAATCTGACACTAGGTTTGGAGTAAAACCATAACAAATTATTTTTTTCAATGAAAAACATAGCTTTGTCTATTACTAGAGACTAAAAAGTAAACTAAAGGAGAACTCAAATTACAACAGTTTCCAACAAATTTGATGCTATTGTTAGGCAACAGCAAAGTTTCAAATCACAGAATTCAGCACTATTTTTAGTCAACAGTATTAAAAAAATGTACATTTAAATTGAAACAGTAAAAAACTGGTTTAAATTTGAGTGGTCAAATAAATGAGATATGCATTGTTACAAATAAGTATCTTTAGAATATATTACTCTTGAACAACTTGGTAAATTTCTAAGTGGCCACATAATTTAGCTTAGATGAAAAGTGATGACATCATTTGAAGCCTTTTTTATGCTCTTTCATAATTCAAGAATTGCTTCTGGGGCTAATTGCATCTTGAACCCTTAAAGGGGCCCTGAAGATATTTTATATGAATAACAAAAGAGCATAAAAAAGCATAAATAATGTTTTCACTTTCATCCTAGCTAAATTATATGGTAAACTGCAAATTTACCATGAAATTTACCTACCCCCACCCACTAAATGTGCAAATATATAGGCTACCCTAAATTGTTGATGGCAAAGTTTTGAATTGCAAAAATTCAGTGCTATTTTTGTCAACAGCATTCAAAAACATGAAATGGCAGGAAACGGTTTATATTTGAGTTGCCTAATAAGACAGGTTTGAATTGGGTAAAGTTCTACGAAATCATATTATTGAGTTAGGAATAAAGTGAAGACACCATTCAATGCCTTTTTTTATGCTGATTATGAATATAATAAGCATTTCTATCGGAAATGAATTTCAGCCCCCCTATATAGGCTATACCTAACCTAACTTAACCCTGAATAGGCATATATAGGGGGGGGGGGCTGAAACTCATTTCCGATAGAAATGCTTATTATATTTGTAATCAGCATAAAAAAGGCATCAAATGGTGTATTCACTTTTGTCCTAACTCAATAATATTATTTCGTAGAACTTTACCTTGAATTGTTATAAATAAGCATTTTGAGAATAGGCCTATATTACTCTTGAGAAACCTATTTCTAAACTAGGCTAGGATGACTTATTGCAAATTTACCAATTTGTCTTACTAAAACTATCTATTTTATGTTCACAATAAGTTTCCTAGTAATCCACCTTTATGAAACATACATTCTAATTTAAATATTCCATCAAAGATTAGGTAGGCCTAAGCCTACTGTCAGAGAGCTGGGGTTATACCCTATGCTTTTTGTTTTATATCAAACCTAAAATTTTTATTAGAATATCTTCATACCTTTTCTTGATGTACAAGTCTTGTGACTCAATATTTGAGCCAGAGAAAGAGCCAAAGACGGTTTTTCTGCAACCATAAAAGCAACCCTCATGTCGATTGATTTAAATTATTTGCGAAACAGGATGCGACTGCTGGCTCACTGAAACTCCATAGAGTATGAAAAATAACCGAAAAAAGAGTAGTTTTGGCTCAAAGATATTGAAACTAAAAATCGAGATGATACACACAAAAAGAAGATAACAGAATTATTCTTAACTGGATCTCTTTCTTTGCCTCAATGGACAATTCTTTTCACTCTTACCTTATTCCATAGTCACTATGAATGACTAGTCGTCCCAACACTTTGAGGAGAATTGTACCATGGCCAACTAAAACAAATATTTGTTGCAACACATTTTTCAAAACTTGGTAATCGTTGTAAAGTACCTGAGGCAGAGGATATAAAATGAAAGAGTTAGACACACTAGCTCGGTAACAAGTTTACACTAAGTTTATGAATTTCTTTGACCAGAACTACTAAAAGAGGATTAGCGCCCCCTCCTCCAGTGTAAAAAAGTTGTCAAGAGGATAAGGCGTGTTACACCATTCATTGATAAAAGGTATAGAAGCTACACTATGTTCAGCAGCTTTGTCTAATAAGAAAATCTACTACTATTAAGCTATAGTCCAAAATGACGCTTACCTCAGTACTTCGTGCTTATTAGAAGATCCGCTAGTTTCCCTTACTTTACCTACAGACAGCTGTTCTTCGGAATAACCTCACTCACTAACTAGCGACGGTTCTTCTCATTAGGCAAAGTCAACTGTTATCGGTGAGGGTCGGAAAATGATAAGCGGTCGATGATTCCGAAACAAAGTTTCTTATAAAGAGGACTCACTCTATAAAAAGAAGATAAGAAAAACCAGGGCTCCATTCTATTTGGATACAGCAGATCATATTTTTTTTTCTTTTGGGCTTAGAAAGAGCCACGTAGAACTTTCAAAGAAACAAAAACAGAAGTACATACTGCTTTCAACTCACAAAAATTTAAGGGAGAGGGACAAAATATGTTTATCGAAATTTAGGGTGAGAGGGCAAATTTGTAATTTTACCTATGAAAATACAAAAAATGTGATTTTCAATGAAAACACCTCCCCAAAAAAGATATTTTTGAAATATATCACAGACGAGGAGACAAAAAATCTAGCGAGAGACAAGCCCCCCCCCCCCCATATTAAAATTACTAAAATTGATGGCAAAATTGTTTTCCGCTGGGATTAATAATATAAAAAAAAACATTTGCCAAATCAAAGTTGTTCAAGATAATTTAACTTAAAACAAAAAGAAAAATATATAGGACTACTTTCCTATGCGAACAAGCAAGCCTTGGAACTAGTTCACGGCTGTGAAAATTTGTTCTCTGGGTCTGAGGTACTAGTAGTATGCTAGTATGCACTACAAGATCTTGTCAGCACTACAGAACAGACTGTACACCATATTTGAGCACTAAAGTTATATATTATAACCTGAATACACATAAGTTATCCATCATTAGGACTTGCATGATACCAAAGCTATGAAGTCCTAGCAACCATCCATAGCAACCAGATCCAATATAAGGAAGGATTTAAAAGATCTAAAGCCGAACTGGCCAGCCATGACGGAAAACACAAAATATATAAAAATGACAAACGGGTCTATGGCCAGTAAATGAAAACGAAGAAAAAATAAAAACGAATGCTTCGCCCGTATCTATCAAGGCGTCTTCAGCGTAGAGAAAAAAAAATAAACTAAAACTAAAAACCACCTCACATATGTAACTGGATTAAACATTTTAAAATAACATATGAACAAGGAATAAGTTATTGCGACATTATTTTATGCTAAGCTTTTGATGCTGCTATTCGCCTAGGTTTATTATTTGAACTAACAACTGCGATATTTTGCAATAATTTTTTTTAAAATATGGGTTCGTTTTTTAAAATAGTATCATAAATAGGATCAATATTTATATTCCCAGTATCTCTATTAATTGATAAACCTTCAAAAATATGCTTTTTTTATTTCTAATGCTTCAAGAGCCTATTGCGTGAAACATTTATCATTGGAAATGGCTGTTGCCTCCTCGAACTGCAAGAAATTGTCCAAATTAAAAAATATGTGTTCTGCTAAGGCTGAAGTTAAACTTTCTGGGGGTTTTGAAAATTTTAGAGCATTATCTATTGAATTCCGGTGCTCAATAAATCGTTCTACAAATTGCTGGTGTGTTCGACCGATGTAAAATTTCCCGCAAGAGCAAGGGATGCTATAAACTCCAATTGACAAAATATTACGTTTTATATCTTTTCCAGGGTTTAGAAAGTAACTCAATGGTCTGATTGATTGAAAACAAGTTGAAATATTATGTTTCAGTGAGCTTCTTTCGATTTTCTCCCCAAGAATTGGTATGTAAGGTAATGAGATGTATCCATTGGAAATTGTAGGGTCCAAAAGTTGAGAACCTTCGATTTTATTACATTTTTCATGCTTAATCTGCCTTTTCTTTATTATTTAATTTACAAATTTTACAGGATACCCGTTGTAAAATAAAATATCTCTCGAATACAATAGTTCGCTATCAATATACTCCGGGCATTCGGGGAACAAATTTTAAAATCTCTATCAACCAATGATATGATTGGTCCTTTTTTTTACTGAAACTGAGTGAGATGAATGAAAATTTAAATACCTGTCATTATGAGTTGGTTTTCTATAAATTGAAAAAAAAGTAAACCATTATCACTCTTTGTTAATAAAATATCTAAAAAGGGTAGCTTATCTTGTTTTTCCAGCTCTAGAGTAAGTTTAATATTTTTACAACGAAACAATAATAAAAAAAAAGAGAAAAACGATCATTATACAAGTCAGTGAAACATATGAACTAAAATGGAAATATTTCGCTCAATACCTCCACTTGACCATCCTCAGTGCATGACAATAAAATCAAAATTACTAATAAAACTTAATGAATACTATAAAGAAAAAAATTTCAAACCTTGAAACGAAGCGCAACTAAAATTCGAAGACCCTCTCCATGTAACGGTGAAAGGGTAACTGAATGAAAAAATACAGTACTGAATGGGAATTCAATTCTTAATTTACACAGAGCATTTTTAAGAGCTAAACGCTTTCCAGGTAAAACATTATCAAAGATTTGGATAGGTTGCAAAATGTGATTTTTTTTAATATTTAAGTAAAAACGATCAAAATTAATTAGTTCATTATAAATCGGGCTTAAATCGGTTTCTCCTGTGTCTTTATTGAGAGCAACCTTTTGGTGAATGTACTTTTTTATATCAACTGCCTCCCTGAAAACTTGGATGAGACCTTTAACAGTGGAAATAATGGAGGTGTTATCAAATAAAACTACATGTTGCAGGTTGTCATACACATGCTGAGCCAAGGCAGAATCAAAAGTCTCAGGCCTTTGACGTAGCTCCATAGCTTTGTCGATTGAGGAACTGTGTTTCAACAATCTCTCCCCCTATTGCTTGTGGGTTATTCCAACATAAAAACAGCCGCAAGAACGTGGAATCCTATAAACACCACTGCCCAAAATAGGGCTAGTTTTATCTTTACCGCTGTTAAAATAGTTCTGGATTTTATTAGAATTTTTGAATGTAATATTTAAGTTATGTTTTTTAAGTATTCTTTGCAATTTGTCACCTAATTTAGGAAAATAGGGCAAAAAGGTGAAAACTTTCGTATCACCCACTCCAGGGATGATATTTAGTGAGTTCTGTGGATGTTAAGCTTATTGTCTTGCCTTTTTTTGTCTTTTTCATTGGTTGAGTTTAGTTACTTAACTATGCGTCCTTTGCTAAACAAAATATACTTCAGAAAGAGTAGTTCTGGGATTATATGAGCCTTTAAATAAATTCTTATTATAAAATCAACTAAAGATATAACTACTCCTCTTTTTACACAAGGAGGGTGGTTGGAAGAGAAATGCAAATACCTATGATTATGTGTAGGTTTTCTATAAATTGAATATTCAAGGCTGAGAGCTTTGTTGAAGATTAAGACGTCTAAAAAAGGCAGTTTATGATTATCTTCTAGTTCCAAGGTGAACTGAAGGTTGGAATCGAAACTATTAAGATGAAGTAAAAAAGTGTTAAGTTCTATCACTCCGTGATGCCAGACAGAGATCACATCATCGACAAACCGGCCCCAGAAGCGGTGTTTCAGAGGAAAAGTATTCAAAGCGGAGGTTTCAATAAATTCCATGTAAAAACTGACCAAAAAAGGTAAAAGGCTTGTACCCACAGGGAGCCCATTTGTTTGGGTGAAAAATTGATTGTTGTACCGAAAATATAAGGAATATCTATTGCAAAGGCGAACAAGTTGCATAATAGTTTCAATATCTAATGTTTTGTAATTTCGAAATTACAATACGAAAAATTTCAAAATTCCAGACGTTTCCTCCCTAGATTCTGTCCTGGCCCGGCCATTGAGAACCTATCTTCGAAAGTTCTTACACCGGAAGAAATCCATACGTTGTCTAAGGGACCAACATTGTACTTGCCTCATCCACGAGTAAATTTCTCAGAGATAGTATCCAGTGTAGAGGTGGGTATATTGGGCTGAAGAGATATTGTGGAAAATCCCGATTTACTTCGAGGGGAGGTTGTCAAGAATCTTCTTAATTTCACTCCTTATTCCTCAAATTCATAAATTCGGGGAACACAAATTCTGGTAAATTTAAAAAAAGACCGATACATCTTTATCGCCAGGCCTGAAAAAGAGAATAAAATTGTTATCCTTGATAAAATTTCATACAATAAAAAGTTACGGATATTTTGTCCGACACTCACACTGATAAACGTATAGAGTCAGATCCCACCAACAAATTCACCCGTGAAGCACGAAAGGAGTTGGGAATTTTTCAAAAAGAAAGACTCATTACTCCACAACTGTACAAAATGGTTTACCCTAAAGAGTGCTCCGCTCCTAAATTCTATGGTCTCCCAAGAATTCACAAAAATGGAGTTCGTCTACACCCAATTGTGGCCTCTTATAGTTCGCCAGCTTCCAGACTGGGAAAATGATTAGCCACAATTTTTTGTCCTCTTGTGTCGATGCAAGCTTCTTACATTAAAAATTCAGTACACCTTGTTGAAAAATTAAAAAACTTTGATGTAAAAAAAGGCACAATTTTGGCCAGTTTTGATGCCATTTCGATGTATACATCATGTGATATAAAAAAATGTGAATTGGCTCTTCAAAAAAGCTAGAAGATAATATTGACCGGATGGATTATAAAAAATTATATATTGAAACTATTATGCAACTTGTTCGCCTTTGCAATAGATCTTCCTTATATTTTCGGTACAAAAATCAATTTTCACCCAAACAAATGGCCTCCCTGTGGGTACCAGCCTTTTACCTTTTTTGGCCAGTTTTTACATGGAATTTATTAAAACCTCCGCTTTGAATACTTTTCCTCTGAAACACCAATTCTGGGGCCGGTTTGTCGATGACGTGATCTCTGTCTAGACTCACGGAGAGATAGAATTTAACGCTTTTTTACTTCATCTTAATAGTTTCGATTCCAACCTTCAGTTCACCTTGGAACTAGAAGATAATCATAAACTGCCTTTTTTAGACGTCTTAATCTTCAACAAAGCTCTCAGCCTTGAATATTCAATTTATAGAAAACCTACACATAATGATAGGTATTTGCATTTCTCTTCCAACCACCCTCCTTGTGTAAAAAGAGGATTAGTTATATCTTTAGTTGATCGCATCATAAGAATTTGTTCAAAGGCTCGTATAATCCCAGAATTAAATTCTCTGAAGGATATTTTGTTTTGCAATGGATATCCCATTAAGTTACTGGAATCCATCATAGAAAAAAGACAAAAAAGGCAGAAAGAGATTTATCATCTCCACAACCTCCAACAGATATCATCCCTTTAGTGGGTGATAAGAAAGTTTTAACTGTTTTGCCATATTTTCGCAAATTAGGTGACAAATTGCAAAGAACGCTTAAAAAACATAACTTAAATATTACCTTCAAAAATTCTAATAAAATCCAGAACTATTTTAACAGTGGTAAAGATAAAACGAGCCCTATTTTGGGCAGTGGTATTTATAGGGTTCCATGTTCTTGCGGTTGTTTCTATGTTGGAAGAACCCATCAGCAATTGGGGGAGAGGTTGTTGGAACACAGGTCCTCAATCGATAAAGCTATGGAGCTATGCCAAAGGCCTGAGACTTTTGATTCCACCTTGGCTCAACATCTGTATGATAATCCGCACCATTTCGTTTTATTCGATAACACCTCCATTATTGCCCCTGTTAAAGGTCTCATGCAAGTATTCAGGGAGGCAGTTAGGATAAAAAGTACATTCACCGAAAGTTAGCTCTCAATAGAGACACTGGAGAAACTTATTTAAACCCCATTTATAATGAATTAATTAATTCTGATCGTTTTTACTTAAATATTAAAAAAAATCACATTTTGCAAACTATCCTAATCTGTGATGATGTTTTACCTGGAAAGTGTATAGCTTTTAAAAATGCTCTGTATAAATTAAAAAATTGAATTCCCATTCAGTACTGTATTTTTTCATTCAGTTACCCTTTCACCGTTACATGGAGAGGGTCTTCGAATTTTAGTTACGTTTCGTTTCAAGGTTTGAATTTTTTTTCTTTATAGTATCCATGAAGTTTTATTAGTAATTTTGATGTTATTATCCTCCACTGAGAACGGTCAAGCGGAGGTCTTGACCGAAATATTTGCATTTTAGTTCATATGTTTCACTGGCTTGTATAATCCTCGTTTTTCTCTTTTTTTTATTATTGTTTCGTTGTATCATGATTAGCCAGTGTGGTCTTAGAAATTATTTAATATTTTTGTCAAACCTGTTCAAATGGTCAAGAAACAAATTTAAGAAATCCAATCCATGTTCCCGAATGCACAAGACATCGTCCATGAACCTACCCCAGAAACAAAGAGACAGACGAAAACACTGAATAGGGGATATTTCTCTCGAATCCAAAAATAAATTAGCCAGAATTGGACTTAAAGAATCACCCATTGCTAACCCGAAGACCTGTTGATAAAATTCTCCCCTAAATCTAAAATAAGAGGAATACTTGTTTGCCAACCCGACTAACTCCCTAATGATTCTGGCATCATTGCTTGCCAAAGTTACATCTTGTATCAGTTCAAAATTTTTTTGTATTTTATTTCTTAATATGAATTCATATTAAAAAATAAAATACAAAACATTTTGAATTGATAGAAGATGTAACGTTGGCAAGCCTGGACGTCGAAGTCATTATGAAATTGGTCTCGTTGGTAAACAAGTATTACTTTTATTTCTTTATTTGAAGGAAATTTTATCAACAGGTCTTCGGTTTAGCTATGGGCAATCCTTTAAGTCTAATCCTGGCTAATTTATTTTTGGATTCGATAGAAATGTCCGCTATTTAGTGTTTTGGTCTGTCTCCTTGTTTCTGGGGTAGGTTTATGGACGATGTCTTATGCTTTTGGGAACGGATTGGATTCCTCAAATTCGTTTCTTGACAATTTAAAGAGGTTTGACAAAAATATTAAATTTACGCTAGAGCAAGAAAAACAAACTAGGCAACCTTTTTTAGATACTTTATATATATAGAGTCATAGTAGTTTACTTTCTTCCATTAAAAGGAAATCAAGTCATAATAGCATGTATTGATATTATTTTTCGTGTTACCCAATTGCAGTAAAAAAAAGGAACAGTCATATCATTAGTTGATAGAGTTTTTAAAATTTCTTCTCTGATGGCCCGGAATATATTGATAGCGAACTATTGTATTTGAGATATATTTTATTTTGCAAGGGGTATCCTGTAAAATTCGTAAATGAAATAATATAGAAAAGGCAGATTAAGCATGAAAAAGGTAATAAAAACAAAGGTTCTCAACTTTTGGACCCTACAATTTCCAATCGATACGTTTCACTACCTCACATACCAATTCTTGTGGAGAGAATCAAAAGGACTTTACTGAAACATAATATTTCAACTTGTTTTAAATCAATCAGACCATTTAGTAGCTTTCTAACATTGTGAAGGAGGCGTAAGCATCGAAAAGCATAGCTTACTGAGGAAAACATTGGTAGGGTCTCTGTTAGACGTAAGCTGCTCGTGGATCGGGCAGATTCAGGCAATTGAGGTAGCCTACACAAGCACGTATATTCTATTTAAGTCGATCAGGAGTCGGGGTGTCGGATGACAACGTCTGACTCTCTTGGTTTGCATTCTAGGGTAAAAGGGGCATGAAGAGAGGAGGTGTGTTTTAAAGCTTGGCTATCTATGGAGAATAATAAGAGGGTAATCCCTTGTAGGGGTAATTTAGTCTTCCCTGGGGGATGAATAAGATGTTTGAGAAGTGTTAGAATGAAGACCAGTCCTTTGAGTAGCCCAATGAGAAGAGAGTGGGAGGAAAATTTGTTGCGTTTGTGGTAAATACACCCCTCCCCCCAGCCAAAATGTTTTTATCTATGTACATGGAATCTTGTATAAGATTGGCGGTTCATATTGAGCCATGTATATTGAACGGGGAAAATGCATTATTCCTTAATTTACACCGTAAGTATTGAGCATCGCCCCTCCCCCAACTCTCAAAATTTAATCAGGGTTGTTTGGAAAAGGGTCAAAAATCTCTGGGACATTTAGCCCTGGAATAGTCATAGTAAGATTTGTTTAAGGCGAAAAATCATGATTTCAATTTCTTCAGTGCAAGGAGAGGGGGCTGTAAGTTTTCTTGGGGTTAGATAATGGCTTGGTATCGAAGTGCACTACTGAATATAATTGTAGCTAATCGATTGCGTTTCCATTTTGGATGATGAAAGAACTATAAGATTATCAAATTTTATCTTTCAGCCAATGTCCTTTAACTTGGATAAGATAGGCTGAATTTATTTAAAAATTCCTACGGCATTTAATGTACATTATCATTGTAAAAAGGATATTGAGATTATTACTATTCAATAGGACACTGACGGCTAAATAAGAAAAAAAAATATATAATTATATATATATATATATATATATATATATATATATATTCTTCTTAATGAGGGAGAACGGGAATGAAACCCGTAATCATCTGGATATTCATTCAACTCATAAGAAAAGTTAGATATTTCATAAAAACTTTTATGAATTCTGTTGATTTTCCTATTACTTATCAAAACTGTGTTGCAATTAGCGTCCGATTTCAGCTTCTGAAATATCATGATTACGAGTTTATAAAAAAAATGCAAAATTTTGCCAGACGCTAGATGGCGATGGTGATTTTATTTTTTTTTACACTAGCGCCAGTTTCCATTCTTATAGTTTCTCATACTCTTCGAGCTTTACATGCACAAATACAAGTTAATTCAAAGCTTAATAATACACAAAAAGATAAACCTATGCTATCATATGCTATCATATGCTATCAGCCATGCTATCATTCTATTTGAGATACTTGAGACATGACACCAATTAAAAAATATGAAGTAATTAATAAGAAAAGTAATTTTTCCGACTTAGGCCTACATGAAAATATTCCTATGTATTCTAAGCTATTAATCATAGACAGCGCGATATCGCTGCCTAAGTAAAGAACGATGTGGGCACAATGTATAATTTATTTTTTCCTTCATACCCGGGCACTTCGTATCGAAGGAGTTGTCGTAGAAACTTCAAAAAGGGCTCATTCGATTAGAAATTGGAGAGGCTAGTGCCCTTTTTAATAGTCGAAAGTGATTGGAGGGCAACTAGCCCCCCCCCCACGCCTATCAATCCCTCGAACACATCCAATCAAAATTTTGAGATAGCCATTTTGTTCAGCGTAGAACCCTAGGGGCAAGGGTTTTAAGTGATGCCCTGAGGGCATATAAGAACAATGTTGGCACAATGTATCATTTATTATTTTTTTCCTTTAGAGCAGAGCACTTTGTATCGAAGGAGTTGTCGTAGGAACTTCGAAAAGGGCTCATTCAATTGGAAATTAGAGTGGCTTGTGCCCTTTTGACTAGTTGAAAGTGATTGTAAGGCAACTAACACCCCTTCCACATCCAGCATTTCCCGAAACACATCCAATTAAAACTTTGACATAGCCATTTTGTTCAGCGTAGCTGATTTCCAGATAGAAATTATGTTTTTGAGGCGGACACTCCCCCACAGCCTTCAGGGCAAGGGTTGTAAGTTATGGCCTGGGGGCATATATGGTTTTTATAGAAGGCGTTGTCGTAGAAACTTCAAAAAAGGCTCACTCGATTGCAAATTCAAAGGGCTAGTGCCCTTTTTAATAGTCGAAAGTGATTGGAGGGCAACTAGCCTCCCCCCCCCACACCCAACAGTCCCCCCAACACATCCACTTAAAATTTTGAGATAGCCCTTTTGTTCAGCGTAGTTGATTTTCAGATAGAAAATATATTTTTGAGGAGGAAAATCCCCTCACAGCCCGTTGGGCAAGGGTTGTAAGTTATGCCCTGGGGGCATATAAGATTTTTATAGAACGCGTTGTCTTAGAAACTTAAAAAGGGCTCATTCGATTAGAAATTGAAAGGGCTTGTGCCCTTTTTAATGGTCAAAATTGAATGGAAGGCAACTAACACTGCCACCAAGCCAACCATTTCCCCAAACCAAACCCAACCAAACTTTGAAAGTGCCATTGTGTTCAAAGCAGGCTAAAGTTCAGAAAATTATAACTTTCAGCAGGACAATCCCCCCAACGACTTCATGGCAAGGGTTATAAGTTATGCCCTGGGCATACATAATTTTTCACTGAAATCTTTGTCGTAGAAATTTGAAAATGGGCTCATTCGATTGGAATTTCAAAGGTCTAGTGTCCTTTTCAATAGTCGAAAGTGGTTTGAGGGCAACTAACCCCCCTCTCTCGCCCACCTTTTCCCCAAAACACATCCAATAAAATTTTTGAGATAGCCATTTTGTTTAGCGTTGTTCATTTCCAGATAGAAACTGTGTTTTTGAGGGGGACACTCTCCCAGAGCCCTCTGGGCAAGGGTGTTAAGTTATGCCCTGGGGGCATATAAGGTTTTTATAGAACGCGTTGTCGTAGAAACTTCAAAAAGGGCTCATTCGATTGGAAATTGAAAGGGCTAGTGCCCTTTTTAATAGTCAAAAGTGATTGGAAGGCAACTAACCCCCTCTCTCACGCCCACCATTTCCCCAAACACATTCAATCACAATTTTGAGATAGCCATTTTGTTCCACGCAGTTTAAAGTTCAGGAAATTATACCTTTGAGCAGGACACCCCCCCCCACGGTCATCAGGTCAAGGGTTGTAAGTTATGCCCTGGGAGCATGTAAGGTTTGTATAGAAAGCATTGTTGTAAAAACATCAAAAAGAGCTCATTCAATTGAAAGGGCTAGTGCCCTTTTAATAGTCGAACGTGATTGAAGGGCAACTAACCCCCCTCTCATGCCCACCATTTCCCCAAACACACCCAATCCAAATTTTGAGATATCGATTTTGTTCAACGTAGTCCGAAGTTCTGGAAATTAGGTCTTTTAGGATGATAACCCTCTCAGAGCCCTCAGTGCAAGGGTTGTAAGTTATACCCTGGGGGCATATAAGGTTTATATTGAAAGCTGTTGTAAAGATTTCAAAAAGGGCTCGTTTGTTTGGAAATTGAAATTGCCGTTTTTAATAGTCGAAAGTGAATGGAGTAAATGACCCCCCCCCTCACACCCACCTTTTCCCCAAACACATCCAATAAAAAATTTTAGATAGCCATTTTGTTCAACGTATTTGAAAGTTTTGAAAATTAGGTCTTTAAGGATGACAATCCCTCCCCTCCACAGCCCTCAGGGCAAGGGTTGTAAGTTATGCCCTGGGGGCATATAAGGTGTTTATTGAAAGCGTTGTCGTAGAAACTTCAAAAGGGTTCATTCGATTGGAAATTGAAAGGGCTAATGCCTTTTTTAATAGTTGAAAATGATTGGAGAGCGACTGACGCCCCTCTCACGCCCACCATTTTCTCAAATACATCCAATCAAAATTTTGAGATATCCATTTTGTTCAACGTAGTTGAAAGTTCTTGAAATTATGTCTTTTAGGATGATAACCCCCTCACAGCCCGCAGTGCAAGGGTTGTAAGTTTTGCCCTGGGGGCATATAAAGTTTATATAGAATGTTGTTATACAAATTTTAAAAAGGGCTCATTTTGATTGTAAATTGAAATTGTTCTTTTTAATAGTCGAAAGGGATGGAGGGTAACTAACCCCCCTCTCACGCCTACCATTCCTCCAAACACATCCAATCAAAATTTTCAAATAGCAATTTTGTTCAATGTAGTAGAAAGTTCTGGAAATTAGGTCTTTGAGAATGACACCCCCGCAGCCCTGAGGGCAAGGGTTGTAAGTTATGCCCTTGGGGCATATACGATTTTATTGAAAGTTTTGTCGTAGAAACTTCAAAAGGGCTCATTTGATTGGAAATTGAAAGAGCTAGTGCCATTTCTAATAGTTGAAAGTGATTGGAGAGCGACTATCGCCCCTCTCACACCCACCATTTCCCCAAATACATGCAATTAAATTTAGAGATAGCCGTTTTGTTTCACATAGTTGAAAGTTCGGGACACTAGGTCTTAGAGGATGACAACCACTTAAAAAACCCTTAGGGTAAAGGTTGTAATTTATTATAACCTTAGGGCTGGGTTTCTGTTCGTATCTTGTACAGTAAACTCCAGAAGGTTGTTTTTTGTTGTTTTTTTCTTTTCTTTTTTGTTTAGCACTGAGAACGACTTGTCGGAGGTCCTTTTCAAAATATTTGCTTGGTTTTCGTCTTCATGTTTTTGCCATTGGCTGACAGAATCCTCGTTTTTTCACCCTTTTTTGGTTTTATTTTTCATTTATTATTTCCTTTCCTCTCTTAACTTCATATGTTTTAATTTATGCCCTGGGGGCATATAAGCAGAAATTAACATCAGTTGGGCTCAAAACCCCTATGCCTTCTCAAGGTCAGAACAAAATTTGCACTTTACTGAAAAACATACAAATGAATGTGCATTGTCAGTTTAATATATATACATATACTGATATTTAGTAACTAAAATGTTAATATTATTTGATTTATTAAAGTTATAAAAGTAAAAACATTTATGTATTTTTTAGTAAAGTGTAAATTATGTTCTTGCCTTGGGAAGGCATAGGGGTTTTGAGCCCAACTTGTGTTAATTTCTGCTCGTTTTGAGTTTGAATCGGTTATTTATTGTAATTTCTGTTCGTTCTGGGTTTCATTTATTTATTGATGCTGATTTGTGGTAGTTACACGCTTGGTAGATTATTTGATTTTATTTTTGCTAATTTTTTGTTTAATGGAATTCTTTACTTTTCTTTGAAAAATTTATTTTGTGGAAAAAGTTTTTTTAATTAATCATATGAAAACATGAAAACTGACAACAATACAAAAGCAATAACGAAAAATAAAAATCAGAATGAATTATTATTTGTGATTTAATAATTTTACTATAACACGTCACTTAAAAAGTTGAAAAGATAAAACTGGTCAAACTAAGTTTAAAAAAAAAAATCATGAACAAAAGTTTAAAAAAGAAATAAGAGGGACATTAAAAAAAGGGGGGGGGGGTAAAATTGAAAAAAATAAATTAAATTAAAAATATAAGTGTTGATTAACAAAAATTAAAAAAATAGAGAGGGAGGTGGCATAGTGCCTGGCTGAAAAAAAATGTTATTTTGGTTCAATTGTGCCTATTTGTCCCAGCTGCTGCTTTCCGTTTTTCAAGCAATGATATCTTATTTGATTTTGGAATGGTTTTTTATTTCGATGAGATTGCTAGACCTTATTAGATCCAATGGACATTCCGGAAAACAGTCTCTATCCCTGCCAAAATTAAACAGTTTCTACTGTTTTGGAAGCATTCCCCTTCACCGTATACTATTTTGACTATCTATTTTGGACGTTGAATAGTTGCTCCAAATTCCATCTATGGTAAAGAAAACATAATTAAAATAGGAAGTTCTATTGTGTCAGCGTTTAACTGCAAAATACTTGATTGAGAACCGATGTACATTGGGGTGGACTCTGAACTTTAGTCATCCACCAGTATATGGTTTAATGGATGTAGGTGGCAAAATTCCTCCCAAAATGAAGTTGTAATCCTTCCAAGTAAGCTTATTTTTTTCCAGGCTCCATCTTTTATTTAAAGAAAAATTAGAAATTTTATTGCCTCTTGCCCTCCTGTTCTTTTTCGAGTTTGAACTTTCTTCCATTTCTTTTATGCATAAACTACTCTTCCAATACCAATAACAAGATGAAAAAAAAAATAAAAGATGGCAATCCAGATACGCTGATTCCAACTGTGGTACGTAGATGGCGTTCCAACTAATAACTATCACGCTAAAAAATATTAGCTGTAAGTCCACCCAGAGGAACAAGGGTCGTCAAGGGGACAGTATGCCCTTACGTTTGGTTTGCGTAAACAGGTCTCCTCACCATCGTCTTCCGATTTATTTATCTTTTTTTTTTTTGTGTTTTTTATTGTTACTCCACCTTTGTACTCATTTTGTTTATGTGGGTTATAAATAAGTAAATAAAAATTATATGCTATTTTTAGAAAACAGGGAACAAGAGATAGAGATCCAATTGATTTATGGTTTTAAATGGTTTATGGTTTTTGGTTTATGGTTTATGGTTATGGTTACAGCTGGATTTTCTTCACTAGAGAAAGGTTGGAAACACTTGCATTGTAGGCCTCTGATATTTAGGGAATTTTTTTAAGTTTCATTATCGCCAAGTTTCCACATATTTTAAGTTGATCGTTACTTCGCATAAAAAATCTGTTTTTTATTTTCTAAACATAGATACTTGTTGAAGTCATTTTGGGTCTTATCAGAAGAAAATGCTAATCCACGCTGTGTTTATGTTCCTCTTAAACCTTTAGAAAATCAGACATACCACAGCCATTAAGCTTTTGGGCAAAAGTTGTATCATAATCCCAATGTATGTAAATACATATATATAACACATAATACACAATGCCATAATACATGTTAACGAACTGCTAGTGACCCAAAAGAAACGTTCTAGGGGTAGTGGTGGTTTTGGTCTCTCTTGCACTTGGGGCAAAATCTTGATTACCCCTCCCCCCTGTCTCCGACAGAATTTTTAGGCAAAATTTTTATTTATTAACAAATTTTTTTTCAATTTACTAATTAAGTAATAATTTATTTTTAACATATTATTTAATTATTTTTATTTTTTAATTTATTTTCATTTCATTAATTAATTAGTAGTATATTAATCATTTATTAACTGCGCCCCTCTTTTTTATTCTAGTAAAAATTAAATTTCAAAAATTACAAAATGATTATAGCCATTAGATTATTTATTTAAAATTTTTTGCCCATAAAGTTTCTTCTCCCGGTGCAAGTGCCACCTCTGTCCCTCCCGTAAAAACGCCTTTGTCTAGGGGTAATGTTTAAAGCTTCAGCATATGTTGGAAAAGCTTCAGCAATATGTTGGAAAACAGATCTTGCTACTTGTAATTCATTTTTTTTAATGGACCTAAAATTCCTTCAATGAGGCTCAAATTTATCGCCATTTTTTCTTTTTCTGAAAAGAATTTTGTTTTATTGCGATGAATCGCCACCAGAGGCAAACTTAACTAGTTTTTTTCTTTGGGGGGGGGGGTCTTGTTTGGGGTCAACCCAAAACACGGGGGACACGGACACTGGATTAGTATACATGCAATATTTGACAGTTATAGTGTATTTAGTGAATCAATGTCTATACTACTCTTTGTTTCAATCAGCATATTAGAAAGAATTATACATTTTACATATATA
>NC_142795.1:42140399-42222208 GCF_049724085.1 Artemia sp. Qi Xiang Cuo
GGGGACCTTTGCGTACCGGGGGCTTCCTTCGGGGTTGGGGTGGGGGATCGGAACCCTTTGGGGTTGGGGTAGAGGACCTCACAACACTGTTCAAATGGAACTTGTGTATTATAACGACCACAGAGTTTCACCCTCAAATTCTCTTCTAAAACCTTTCCTAAAATCTTCTTTCAA
Source organism: Artemia sp. Qi Xiang Cuo (assembly GCF_049724085.1). Lineage (NCBI taxonomy): Eukaryota > Metazoa > Arthropoda > Branchiopoda > Anostraca > Artemiidae > Artemia > Artemia sp. Qi Xiang Cuo. The sequence goes on from NC_142795.1 coordinate 42,140,574, forward strand.
AATGTCTCTAACTGTTTCGCCGAAATAGTTCCATAGCCTGTCTAAAACGGTTTCGCCCAAATAATCCCTAAACGTAATTTCAGCGTGTTCCTTTTGTTTTTGCCATCTCTGCGCTAATGCATTTCAAATTAATAAGAAACCTGATTCCCGCACTAAAATAATTCATCGCTAAGATGTTTCTTGGAGAATTGTTACCATGGCCTTTGGTTATTAATATCCTTTGGAGTTCGACCAAAAGAGCTGTTTCCGAGGCAATGACATTAATGACTTGGATCTATTCCTGGAGAATCGTTTCTAGGCGAAAACTTTTAAATTCTGAAAGATGATGTCATTGGTTGATTGATCTGTCAAGAAAGGGCAATTAATTAATTGTTTCTAAGGGGAATTATTGATTCACGATATGTGAATTGAGGTCGACAGCACAGGTGTTCCAAGGTCGATGTTGTTGTTGTTGTAAGTGCACGCTCTCAGCGAATGTCAAGGTCGATGTTGTTGTTGTTGACATACAGGTCATTGACCCCATTAACCACGTGTTCTCCCTAATGACTCTATGCCCTTATTTGGTGTACTGTTCGGAGATACATTCTTTTGATAACCGAATTTTGTACTGTTCGGAGTAGCGCTCCCCACTCTACTGTCCTAATTCAAGAACTAGAGGTCATCACCTGAAACTTGCTATGCAGTCTACCCTATCCAGAGTCTGCACTCAATTCTTTTCCTCAAGAATCATCACCAGTTGAAATAAACTCTCTGAAGAAACTGTTACTGCTGAATCTGTGGACATCTACAAACAAAGGCTTGATGCTGAGTGGTCCTCCAGGGAGTGTAAACTCAACTGGGAAGATATTGATCAGTATACTGAACCTGGCCATTAGCAATTTTGAATACAACTTAAATAATAAACTCTGGATCTCTACAAGGAGAAATCCTTAGATTTCTTCAAGCTGCAATTTAAGATAATTTAAGGTATAGTTTGAAAATATGGGAGACAAACCATGAATTAAAGTGAAAGAGACTCTGGAGATAAAATTAATTTTTTTTTGCATGTTTGCAAAGTAAAAATTTTATTATTATAGTGCTTTTTTGTTAAATTATGTGTAAACCCCACAGCTGTATCAGGTCCCATAAAAGGTAGAGTGCAATTGTAATAGTAGGTAAGGCTATATTTGGAAAGAGTATTGAACAGGTAATTGAATAGTTCTACTCTTTTGTTATTATAGTGTTTCCTTCAAGGGGGGATTCTTGGCACACAATTGCCTTTTCTTTCAAATCTAATAAAACTTTTTTTTAATTATTTAAAATATTATAAACAAAGATTTATAGCATAGGTACGAGTTTGAAAAACATTCCTTGTCCTCATGTGTGCTTTAGATTATTTTTGAAAGTATGTCTTAATAACAAAAAGTTTGTCTGAGTTCATTAAATATCAGTGCATCTGAGGGGGAGGGGAATAGATATTTGAAAAAAAAACATGCCTGGGCATAAGCATAATTTTGGCTCTGGATCCTTTCCTGAAAGTTTATTCACCAGGCTCAATTACTCTTTAAGACAACAAACAGCCTATCCTCTAGAGTTCTGCCAAAGAAATGAACCATTTCACTCCCTGTCCAGTGGCTTTTTCAAATATAGTGATCAATCCTGTCAAAATTGCATGCCCTTGCAAGGGAACCGGCAGAAAATTTTCCAGGGGGGACAGACGCCAAAATAGCAGTGGTGGTTTGGGTGACAAGGAGTATATTTCATGATTTTTTTTTTGTAGGAATAAGTTTATTTTGAACACTTTTAGGAAAAAACTAAAAAAAAGAACGATTAAATTGCATGCAAAATGAAACAAAATACAGTAAATTTTCAGCAACAAGGATTTCTGGGAAAGGGATCAATTTGTTTAATCAATAATATATTTAATTATTAAGGATTTAGTATTAAAAAAAATCAGATTCAAACAAAAATTACACAAAGATTTATTGAATCCGTAGATTATAACAGATTTAGACCAAGGCCGTGCCCAGAGGGGGGGGGTAGGGGGGGTTGAACCCCTCCCGAAATGTCTTTTTGACTCGTAAAAACGTAACAAAAATGGATATAAACAATTTTATATGCGTTTTTTTAGTTTTTTTTTGTGTAACCCCCCCCTGAAAGAAAATCTTTGAGTAAAACCCCCTCCAAAAAAAATCCTGGGTACAGCCTTACCTCTTATATAACAGGAGAATTCTCACCCTCAAACTTAAATCCCTTATATATTCAAACATTTAAAAAAAAATTAAAGAATAGCGGAAGAAAAACAAAATTTAAACTTACTATCCAGCTGTCAAATTGATCCTCTTCCTTTTTATTAGCCTATTCAACTAAATAAAATGAACAGGTTCAAAGAAATTTTCGTCACAGGAGAATCTTATCAAATAGTTTGTGATTAAAAACTGGAAGTAAAAAGTGGCTTGGGCCAATATTCACCAAAAAAATAATCCATGTTTAGGGCCTAAATTACCTGATTGTGCCCAAATGTTTCCCCTAAGGCTACTAAAAAACAAGGGCACCGTTTATTTGTGATAAAAAACTGGAAGTAAATGACAATTGCTAAATCGACAGTATTGGTTTTTTATGCTGATTCTAGATATATAAAATAATTTCAGTTTATTGTTACCCACCCAAAACTAAAAATTTGAGAAAATTTGCCTCATTTTTAAAAAAAGGAGAAACCTCCAAAAAGCAAGCGATTTTATTGAAAATCCCTTTATCAGATACATCATATCAGAGAACCCTACCGTAGAGGTTTCAAGCTCCAGTATTCAAAATGTGGAGTTTCACGTTGTTTTTCAGAAGAAACATCGACAATGCATGTTTATTTGTTTTGTTTTTCACAGGGGTGATTGTATCAAACAGTTCGTGGTAACGAACTGTAAGTAAGGAGCGACCCGGCTCAATGGTAACCGAAACTCTAGAAAACGGGTTTTTGATACAAATAGATATATCAAAAGAATCAGATTTCAATGCTGATTTCAAATATATAACTATAAACTTTCATCAAGTTTAGTGCTGCCCATCAAAAGTTACGCGCCTGAGAAAATTTGGCTGATTTTCAAAAAAAGGAGGAAATACCCCTAAAAGTTATAGAACCTTAAGGAAAATCACACCATCAGATTCAGTGTATCAGAAAACCCTACTCTAGAGGTTTCAATCTCCTATCTGCAGAAATGTGGAATTTTGCATTTTTTGCCAGAAGAAAGATCACAGATGCGTGTTTATTTTTTATTTATTTTTTTTTTTTCCCAGGGGTGATCTTATCGATCCAGTGGTTCTAAAATATCGTAAGAGGGCTCATTGGAATGAAAATTAAACGCTCCAGTGCCCTTTTTAAGTGACCAAAAATGGAGGGCAACTAGGCCCCCTCCCATGCTTATTTCTTTCCCAAAGTCACCCGATCAAAATTTTGAGATAGCCATTTTGTTCAGCATGGTCGAAAATATGATAAATATGTCTTTTAGGATGACTTAATCCCCCGAAGTTCCCAGAGGGAGGGCTAAAAGTTATGAACTTTACCCAATGTTAACATATAGTATTGGTTATTGGGAAGTATACAGAAGTTTTCAGGAGGTTTTTTTTCTGGTAGTGGGAGGGAAGGGTGGGTCGGTGGTTATGTTGGAGGATCTGTTCATGAAGGAAGTTTTCATGGGGGAAGGGAAATTGCCATGAAGGGGGCGCCGGACTTGCCAGCATTATTTATTGGTTATTGGGAAGTATACAACCATTTTCAGGAAGGATTTTTTCTAGAGGGGGGGGCTAGAGGAGGGGGTTACTCTGGAGAATACTTCCGTGGAGGATGTTTCTTTGGGGCAAGGGGCATTTCTATGAAGGGGGCGCCGGATTTCCAAGCATTATTTAAAAAACGATCAGAAATTAAATAAAAAAAAACAAGTTTTTTCAACTGAAATATAAGAAGGAATATTAGAACTTAAAACGAACAGAAATTATAACGTATGTGAGGGGGTTCTCCCCCAAGTCAATACCTCGCTCTTTACGCTACAGTTTTTTTTAGTGCTTTCAAAAGAGCTATCTATTCTAATTAAACGGCCTTTGTGATTCAGGGGTTTGTGAATAAAATTTTTTTTTAACTTTTAACGTAAAGTGCGTGGTATTGATTAAGGGGAGAACCCCTTCATATACGTAATAACATAAACGTAATAAAAAAAACAATAAAAAAACAAGCGATACTGCTCAACAGCAATCGAAACTTTTAGAAACGGAATTTTGATGTCAATAAATGTATCAAAAGAATGTGTTTATAATGCTGATCCTAAATATATAAATTTTATTAAGTTTAGTATTACTCATCAAAGGCTACGAGCCTGAGAAAATTTACTCGATTTTTTAAAGAGGGGGAAACATCCCCTACAAGTGAAAGAATTTTAATGAAAATCACACCGTCAGATTCAGCGTATCAGAAAACCCTATTACATAGGTTTCAAGCTCATATCTGCAAAAATCTGCAACTTTGTATTTTTTGCCAGAAGAAAAATATACCAATATAGAAGTTAGTTACGTAAGTTAATTTGTAAAGACATCCATTTAGCAAAAGAAAAGTAAAATTTTTATGCAAATAAAAGCTGTTTTAACTAAAAAACGATCAGAAATTAAATAAAAAAAACAAGTTTTTTAAACTGAAAGTAAGGAGCGACATTAAAACTTAAAACGAACAGAAATTATTCCGTATATGAAAGGGGCTGCCCCCTCCTCAACGCCTCGCTCTTTACGCTAATGTTTGACTCTGTCTCACAACTTTATTTTTTAAAACAATAAAAAACTTTAGCGTAAAGAGCGAAGCGTTGAGGAGCGGATAGCCCCTTTCATATACGGAATAATTTCTGTTCGTTTTAAGTTTTAATGTCGCTCCTTACTTTCAGTTTAAAAAACTTGTTTTTTTTATTTAATCAAACCAAAGGTCCAAGATAATTGGGAAGGAGCTCATTCAAACGGAAATTTAAAGCTGTTTTTGAGTGACCAAACAGGTTGGGCCAGGGGAAAGTCTAGTTTTCTGCCATTTTAGGGCACCAAACTACGACTTACCTAAAGAGGACGAATTTGCCATCAATTTAAAATTGTGAGCAGTAATTGATTTAAAAGTATCAATAACTATATTTTAGGCTTCCCAGTTGCAAAAGAAGTAATGCCGCACGGTGGTAGTACTGAATTCAACCAAGTTGATTTACTTTATTTGTAATGAAATTAGGCTACGTTTGGTGATCTGTAATTGCGTATCAGATATAATGAGGGGGGAGTAAGTAATTGTTTAGGTGGGGATAGGGTAAATTCCTAAAAAAGTACATTTTAATGGACAAACTACTTAGGGGAGAGTGGTGTATGCAGGGACAGATTTTGGAAAACCTCCAAAATGTATGGTTAACATAGGAGTAGAAAAATGGTTTATGGCTCAAATGAAAGCCCCAGAACTGCAGCATAAACTATGACTTTTCCAGATTTTTCTTGTATAGCTATAAGAAAAAAGGGTGTCCCTGCTTATACCATTTGTCCCACTAAATACCAGGGGTGGTATATCTTGGGAAACGAGGTGGTATACTCTTGGACATAGTAAAAGATTCATGTATTGGTAGAAAACTTTGACTATTCATCATATAAAAACTATATTAAAAATTCGACATCAAAAGTATCTTAGGCACAAGACTAGACTACCAGTCAGCAAACAAAAAGTATGACGCTGCTCTGGAAGCTGTCCTGGGTGCTGGGGTAGGAGGCGATAACTTTTTCAAAATGTCTTCCCTTGGATAAAATAGTGAGTCTTCTCGATCCGGCCCCTTCCACTTTTTTAGACCGGCCATGCACAAGACACTCACTCTGACACTGTTCTCGTTTTTCTCTTGGACAGACCCAGGAAAATACTCTCCTTCGTAAACAAACTTTAACAAAATCTCCTGTGGAGACACTGTGCAAGACCTCTTCCTCTTTCTCACTTTCATCTTCCGATTCACCTAGTTTCATTGAGTCATCACTGTTATCATCAAGAATCATTTTTTCATCATCACTTCCTTCTGAATCCACAAATAGCTTTTTTGTTGTCTTGTCTTTTTTTGCTTTTCCAGTTCTTCCAACAGTTTCCTCTAGCCTTACCACCCGTGCTTTCTTATCTTTTCTTTCGGCTTCTTGTTCTTCAATCTGTCTTTTCACAGGAGTCTCAGTAAGAATCTTTCTAGAGCCTCTCTTCCTGCCTGTGCCACTCAGTACATGTGGCTTGGCCTTAGGGTACGGCTATACTTGTTCTGGTGTCACAGAAACTGAAACGGGTGTAGAGGATTGTTCAGGCCCACTTGTACTGGGGGTTTTCGACCAGGTTGTTTCCAGTTTCAACTGAATCCAAAGCATCAGGTACAGGTCTGTCAGTTACAGCAGAAGTTAGAAAATCCTTTTCTGTAAAGATGTCTGGGTTGTAGGGCCATATCCCTGCCTTTTCGAAGCCCCCCATTATATTGTTTGGCGTGAAAGATACGGGTAGGCTTTGGTCAACAAGAGATGCAATCTCGTATATCGTCATGGTCTTCCGTGGGTTGGATAGCATCCAGTTGTCCATAACCTTGTTGTATTGGCATTTGAAGGGAAAATACACGCAAATGTCCAATGGCTGCAACCTGTGGCTGCAGTGAGGTGCTATTATTGAGTGAGTGAGTGAGGGAATGAGAGAGAGAGAGAGAGAAAAAAAAATTCAAAAAAATTCTTATTGTATTCTCTGAACTGAATATAAGAACTGAAGATAATCACGAAACCTTGCTCCTAGAACGGCCAAGCCGCCTATGGGCTGTGGGTGGATTCTATTCGTAAACATGCTATTTCCAGCCAATCCAAGCCCTCACCGGTTGCAACATCAACTCAAATGAATCAACTTTATTACCCTTTTCTCTCCCCGTCAATTTCGACCAAAATTTGCTCACCCATAGAGCTACGCACTTACAATTTGTGATTTTAACTACCTACGCAATAAAAGAAAAAGAAAATGGTGTTACCACTACTAAGAGAAAATTAAAGATTGCCACAAAGAGGAAAGGGAATAATTACGAACCAAAAAAGAGAAAAAGAAAGAACGTTTATCAGAGGCAACGCTATAGCGTAGCCTATTGTAAAGGCCATACGGCTCCAATGTTTTATTATTATTATTATTATTATTATTTTTTCCCAGAGGCACTTCATATGGAAGGGGTCGTCGTAGAAACTTCAAAGGGGGCTCATTCGATTGGAAATTGAGAGTTCTAGTGCCCTTATTAATAGTCGAAAGTGATTGGAGGGCAACTAACCCCCCCCCCCCCCCACGCCCATCATTCCCCCAAACACATCCAATCAAAATTTTGAGATAACCATTTTGTTCAGCGTAGTCGATTTCCAGATAGAAAATATATATTTGAGGAGGACATTCCCCCACAACCCTCAGGGCAAGGATTTTAAGTTATGCCCTGGGGGCATAAACGGTTTTTATAGAAGGCGTTGTCGTAGAAACTTCAAAACAGGCTCATTCGATTGGAAATTCAAAGGGCTAGTGCCCTTTTTAATTTTCGAAAGTGATTGGAGGGCAACTAGTCCCCCCCACGCCCATCATTTCGTCAAACACATCCAATCAAAATTTTGAGATAGCCATTTTGTTCAGCGTAGTTGATTTCCAGATAGAAAATATGTATTTGAGGAGGACACTCCCCCACAACCCTCAGGGCAAGGGTTGTAAGTTATGCCCTGGGGGCGTATAAGGTTTTTTATAGAAGGTGTTGTCGTAGAAACTTCAAAAAAGGCTCATTCGATTGGCAATTCAGAGGGCTAGTGCCCTTTTTAATAGTCGAAAGTGATTGGAGAGCAACTAGCCCCCCCCCCCCACGCCCATAAGTACCCCAAACACATCCAATCCAAATTTTGAGATAGCCATTTTGTTCAGCGTAGTTGGTTTCCAGATAGAAAATATGTTTTAAAGGAGGACACTCCCCCACAACCCTCAGGGCAAGGGTTTTTAGTTATGCCCCCGGGGGCATGTAAGGTTTTTATAGAAGGCGTTGTCGTAGAAACTTCAAAAAAGTTTCATTCGGTCGAAAATTCAAAGGGCTATTGCCCTTTTTAATAGTCGAAAGTGATTGGAGGGTAACTAGCCCCCCCCCACGCCCATCATTCCCCCAAACATATCCAATCAAAATTTTGAGATAGCCATTTTGTTCAGCGTAGTTGATTTCCCGATAGAAAGTATGTTTTTGAGGAGGACACTCCCCCACAACCGTCAGGGCAAGGGTTTTACGTTATGCCCTGGGAGCATAAAAGGTTTTTATAGAAGTTGTTGTCGTAGAAACTTTAAAAAAGGCTCATTCGATTGGAAATTCAAATGGCTAGTGCCCTTTTTAATGGTCGAAAGTGATTGGAGGGCAACTAGTACCCCCTCCCCCCCCACGCCCATCATTCCTCCTAACACATCCAATCAAAATTTTGTTCAGCGTAGTTGATTTTCAGATAGAAAATATGTTTTTGAGGAGGACACTTCCCCATAACCCTCAAAGCAAGGGTTTTAAGTTATACCCTGGGGGCATATAAGGTTTTTATAGAAGGTATTGTCGTAGAAACTTCAAAAAAGACTCATTCGATTGGAAATTCAAAGGGCTAGTGCCCTTTTTAATAGTAGAAAGTGATTTGAGGGCAACTAACCCCCTCTCACGCCCACCTTTTCCCCAAAAACATCCAATCAAAATTTTGAGACAGCCATTTTATTAAACATAATCTTAAGTTCTGAAAATTAGGTCTTTGAGGATGACAACTCCCCCACAGCCCTTAGGGCAAGGGTTGTAAGTTATGCCCTGGGGGTATAAAAGGTTTTGTATTGACAACGTTGTAGTAGAAACTTCAGAAAGGGCTCATTCGATTGGAAATTTAAATGGCTAGTTCTCTTTTTAATAGTCGAAAGTGATTCTAAGGCAACTCACACCCCTTCCACGCCCACGATTTCCCCAAACATATCCAAACAAAATTTTGATATAGCCATTTTGTTCACCGCAGTTGAAAGTTCTGGAAATTATATGTTTAAGTAGGACATTCCCCCCACAGTCTTTAGGGGTAGGGGGTTATAAGTTTTACCCTGGGGGCATATATGGTTCTTATGGAAGGAATGCTTGTATAAACTTCAGAGTGGGCTCATTTCATTGGAAATTTAAAGTTCAAGTTCATTTTTTAAGCGTTGAAAGATATCGGGAGGTAACCAGCTCCCCTCCCCAATGCATCCAATAAAAATTTTGAAATAGCTATTTTGTTAAAAATAGTTCAAAGATCATATAACAAAAATTCCGATGTCAACACAAACCAACTGGGCCCAGGGGCAGGGGTTTTAAGTTATGCCTTGGGGGCATATATGGGTCTCATAGAAGGGATGCTTGTACTAACTTCAAACAAGGATCATTTAATTGGAAATTGAAAGTTCTAGTTCACTTTTTAAGAGTCAAGAGAGATTGGAGGGCACCCAACCCCCCCCCCTTCTCCACGCCCTTTCTCCCTCAAACTCATCCGATAAGAACTTTGAGATAGCTTTTTTTTTTTTAAATAGTTCAAAGACCATATAACAAAAACTCAGGTGTTGTCACAACCCCCCCCCAGGGCCCAGGGGCAGGCGTTTTAAGTTATGCCCTGGGGCATATATTGTTCGTATGAAAGGGATTCTCGTATGAACTTCAGAGAGGGCTCATTTGATTGGATATTAAAAGTTCTTGCTCACTTTTTATTAGTCAAAAGAGATCCGAGGGAAGCTATCCCCCCAACGCCTTCTTTTTCAAAACCCATCTGATGAAAATTTTGAGATCTAAACTTCAGAAAGGGCTCATTTGATTGGAAATTGAAAGTTCTTGTTCACTTTTTAAGAGTCAAAAGAGATCAGAGGGCAACTAGCCCCCCCCCTCCTCAAGACCCTAAGTGCATCAGATAAAAATTTTGAGATAAGAAATTTTGTTAAAAATAAGTCCTGATAACAAAAAACTCCGGTGTCGACACAGCCCCCCAGGGCCCGGGGGTAGGCGTTGTAAGTTATGCCCTGGGGGCATATATAGTTGTTATGGAAGGGATGCTCGTATAAAATTCCTAGAGGGCTCATTTGATTGGAAATTGATAGTTGTAATTCACTTTTTAAGAGCCAAAATGATTGGAGGGCAGCTAGTCTCCCCCCACGCTCCATTTTTTCCCAGAGGCACTTCTTATAGAAGGGGTCGTCGTATAAACTTCAAAGGGGGCTCATGCGATTGGAAATCGAGAGTTCTAGTGCCTTTTTTATAAGTCAAAAGTGATCAGAGGGCAACTGCCCCCCCCAAGCCCTTTTCCCCCAAATACATCTGATAAGAAATTTTAGGTAGCCATTTTGTTAAAAATAGTTCAAAGATCATGTAACAGAAGTTCCTTTACATAGGGCAATTTCATTGAAATAGTTTAAAGGTCACATAAGATAGATTCCTCTGTCGACACCCCCCCCCCCCCAGGGCCGGGGCAGGTGTTGTAAGTATTGCTCTGGGGGCATATATGATTCTTATGGAAGGTATGCTCGTATAAACTTCAGAGAGGGTTCATTTGAATGGAAACTAAAAGTTGAAGTTTATTTTCTCAGAGTGAAAAAAGATCATAGGGCAACTAGCCCCTCCCGCCCTCCACGCCTTTGGGTGTATCGGATGGATAAATCCATCCGATAAAAATTTCAGGTGACCATTTTGTTAAAAATAGTTCAACCATCAGATATTAAAACCCCAGGGTCGACACAACCCCCCAGGGCCCAGGGATAGGCGTTGTAAGTTATACTCTGGGGATATATATGGTTCTTATAGAAGTGATACTCGTATAAACTTCAGAGAGGGCTCATTTGATTAAGTGATTTGAGAAAGTTCTAGTTCACTTTTAAAGAGTCAAAAGAGACCGAAGCTTAATCAAGTCCCCCGACGCCCTTTTCCCCAAACCCATCCGATAAAAATTTTGAGATAGCAATTTTGTTAAAAATAGTTCAAACATCATATAATAAAAACTCCGAGGTTGACACAAAACCATTTTTTTACTTTGATATTGTTACTTTGATATCAGTTTTGATACTTTGATGAACATTTGATTTTTTTTTAAGTTTGATTTTGAAATAAGGAATTTTTAAAAACTTGAAATTTTTTGCAATCAAAAATAAACAAAAATTAATTAAAAAACTCCGAAAAATAAGTTTTTAAAAGAAAATCAAAGGCCATTTTAAAGTTAAGCTCAGCATATAAAAATACATTTTAAAATTAAAGCTAAAGACGACCAGAAATTACTATTAAAGAATAAATGAAACCCAAAACGAACAGAAATTAAATAAACAGTCATAGCAAAAACATACAACAAGTAATAATATAAATGAATAAATAGATCTTAAAGTGAGTAATTCTGTTCGTTTTAAGTTTCATTTATACTTCAATAGGAAAATATTTTTTTTTCGTTTTAAGCTTGATATTCATATTCAATCGAAGCATTACTCTTTTTAAGATCTATTTATTCATTTATATTATTACTTGTTGTACGTTTTTGCTATGACTGTTTATTTAATTTCTGTTCGTTTTGGGTTTCGTTTATTCTTTAATAGTAATTTCTGGTCATTTTGAGTTTTAATTTTAAAAGGTATTTGTATCTGCTGAGCTTAAGTTTAAAATGGCCTTTACTTTTCTTCGAAAAACTTATTTTTCGGAAAGTTTTTTTTAATTAATCTTAAAAAACAAGAATCGAAGGTTCCAACATGGGGTATATCATGCCCTACTACATACCACTTCTCCTTGTCCCGGTATATACTATGTGACCTTGCAAATTGTGTCCGATTTTTTTTTTACTGTTGCATTTTTTTTCACAAGATGGCCACACACCATGACCTGATGTTTTAGCTTTCGTTTGCTATCTTACACACACAGTTTCTGCAAACCATTACAAAATAAAACACAATAAATTATTGCCCAAATATTTTTTTGGGGGTATAGCCGAAACTTTGAAGTCGATTTTCTCAAAAACGAAAATAGCAAATTACCAAAATGATAGAACTGTCATGTCCGCCATTGAATGAACTATACTAGGTGACTTTATTGGATTTTTTAAAGAATGCTAGATGGCTGATTATGTTTTCAGCGCCATAATTCAACATAATTACTAAATTAATATTAAACACAATGCCTTATCACAACATTTTGGGGCTTTAGTTTTAAATTTAGTAAGCTAGCCTACCATGGACTCCAGCCGGGGGGGGGGGCAATGGAACTAAGGTAACTTATAGGACAGAAATCAGGAAGGAAAAAAATAAATAAACAGTTATATTCTCTGTTGAATGCTCTTTCCAAATGTAATAATCTGTGCTATCAGAATTAGGTCCAAACCCACCCTAACCAGGTGAGATCTAGCCCTAGGCCATCCAAAGTTTACTGATTTTGTGGGTTTGTCATTATTTTTCACTTACGCACCATGAGTAGTTGGTTCTCAATGCCAAATGAAGCCAATTTGGGAAACAAATATCAGCAGAATTTTGCATATAGCCAAGGGCACATGGGCGCCGGAAGGGGGGCAGGAGGGGGGGGGGAAGGCATACCCCTCCTGGAAATCTGGGACTATAAAGTAATTATAAGGAAACCAAAGGAAAGAGAGCTTAGTAGTAAAAAACACGGAAAAAATGTGTGTTGCCCCATTTTTGGATACCTGCCAATAGATTTTGACCCTTAATAAGGAAAATAAATTCTAATTTGTGACTCAGTGACCCCTTTATAGTTTTTCAGAAACATTTTCCCTATATGATTTGGTTGGAGCAACAAAAAAAAATCAAATTCTTCATAGTAGTGAATGGTAAGTAAATAACGATCCTTGTCAATAATGAAAGTATAAGCAGGGGCGTTCCGCGGGTGGGAAAGGGGCACCCCCCCTCCAACTTTTTTGGCAGTCGGTAATTTTTTTCGACGAAGGCAAAAATTTTGGCAGAAATATGGCAAAATGGGCGGAAATTTAGCAAAATTCTTAATTTCTGCAGAAAATTCTGCATAAATCTGGTAGCGATTCGGTAAAATTTACGAAGATCGCCCCCCCCCCCCCAAATAAAATGACCCTCGGGACGCCCCTGAGTATAAGAGCCTAACTATTGATAACATTAAACCAAAGAATCAGCTTTTTATGGCAACCCTAAATGTGTATTTCTTTATTAGTAATTAGTGCAGTTATTAGTACACAAGAAAGTTCGTATAATTATAGAAAAAAAGCGTTCAACTTTTGCTTGCATTTCAAGAGTATCCATGAGCTGATATATGAAGCTACCATCATCAGAAATGTTTCCCCTGAATGGAATGCTGGGAATTTCTGTATTTTCCCCCTGAACGGATACCTTTTTTGTGTTTTATTATCATTTTTTTCATGAGTGATTGTATTTGACTAGTTGTGACTTTGAAAAAGATTAAATTTTTTACAGTTTTGAAGCACAAAGGTGTCAAATTTTTGTTAAAAAATATTGTTAAAAAATATCCGTCCAACGCTTTGGCATTGTAGGCTACAACAGAACTGAAGGCTGGGAGTTTATACCTTATTTTTTGTAAGTATGCTATTGTTCTGTGTTTTTTTTTGTAATTACTTACTTTTTTCATTTTTATATACTTTTACTTTAATTGACATACTTTTTCCATTGCCTTTCGAAAAATCTTTGTTTCTAACCTTCATTGAATAAAAAAAAAACAAGATCTTTCAACTGAAAGTAGGGAGCAGCACTAAAATCTAAAACGAACGGAAATTATTAGGTATATGAGCGGGGTTTCCACCTCCTCAACTCCTTGATCTTCACGCTGCAGTTTCTCGGTACTTTAAAAAAGTTACACATTGTTCTGATTAAACGACCCTTGTGTTTCAGGAGTCGCTTTTAAAGAATTGGGACAAAATTTAAACTTTATCGTAAAGGGTGATGTGTTGAGGAGGGGGCAACCCCCTTCATATACGTAATAATTTCTCCTTGCTAACAAATCGTTATAGAGAACTGTTTGATTACCCATTAAAATCCAAACAGGGATCATTGAAATATTAATCGTTTTTTCTTCGTTACCAAAAGTATTGTATTCATAATTCTTTACAGTTTCACGGAGTGTAATTGAACGAATAGAAAAGGTTTTTCAACTAAAGTAAGGAGCAAGTTTAAAATTTAAAACAAATTGAAATTACTCTCTGTACAAGGGGGACTGCCAAGGCCGTATCCAGGATTTTTTTTCGGAGGGGGTTTTACTCAAAGATTTTTTTTTCGGGGGGGGGGGGTACACAAAAAACCTCAAAAAATGCATACAAAATGCGTTTATATCCATTTTTATTACGTTTTTACGAGTCAAACAAACATTTCGGGGGGGGGGGTTCAAACCCCCCGACTCCCCCCCTCTGGGTACGGCCTTGGGGACTGCCCCTTCTCAACACTTTACTCATTAAACAAAAGTTTTTTAGTGCCTTGAACAATCTTTTTTCTCCAATTGCAAATTTCCTTTAAGAATTTGGACAAAAGCCACACTTTACAGTAAAGAGTAAGGAGTTAAGGAGGACACAGCCCTCTTCATATAAAGAATAATCTGTTCAAATAGGTTTCAAATCTGTTCCTTGCTTTCTGTTGAAAATCTCTTTTTTTATTCAATTTCTGATTGTTTTCCAAATCCTACCCAGGCCTAACCAAGATATAATTTCTGGCACCGGTCCCTTAATTCCCTGGTTAATTGCTTTTCAAATGTGTAAATCAATATTGTACGTTGATTATACCGACCTACGTTTGAATTTGCAATTTCAATTTTGGATAAAATTTGAATATACTTAAAAAATTGGCAATGAATAGTAATTTTAGTCAAAAGTCCTTGTTAATATTACTTCTAAAGAATTTCGGTTGGATGAAAAGGTGTATTTTTGTTTGTAATGATGGAAATTCTGTGGGACTTTTGATTTTCTACATAACTGAAACCATTACAACCCCTACAATAGGATTTTATTATTGATAAATACATTACATGCATTTGTGTAAATACATTGAAGTACTTCATATAAATAGAAAAAGAAAAATATCACTATTTAAAATTGCTGGAAACTAGGTTCCTAGTAGTACTTGCCACCCCCAAAGAAATTTCCTGGTGGGGTTGATGATGGTCTGCCTTGCCTTTTCCACTTCTATGCTGGTAGATATGGGAATTAAAATTTTAACTGTATAGAGAAACATTTTAATTAATTTCTACTCCCCCTACCTATTTTAACATTTATCTGATGCCTCATGAGTAGTAGGGTAAGTGGTATATGCAGGGACGGGGTATAAGGTGGGACACGGTACTTATCAGCCATCTAGCATTCTTTAAAAAATCCAATAAAGTCACCTAGTATAGTTCATTCAATGGCGGACATGACGTTCTATCATTTTGGTAATTTGCTATTTTCGTTTTTGAGAAAATCGACTTCAAAGTTTCGAGTATACCCCAAAAAAATATTTGGGCAATAGTTTATTGTGCTGTAATTTGTAATGGTTTGCAGAAACTGTGTGTGTAAGATAGCAAACGAAAGCTAAAACATCAGGCCATGTTGTGTGGCCATCTTGTGGAAAAACATGTTTTTTCAGGACATCGTAAAAAATCATAATAAAGCATGATCTAATAAAGATAATATGACATATATATTCTGTTTATTCTGAGAGTATGTTTTTTCAGGACATCGTAAAAAATCATAATAAAGCATGATCTAATAAAGATAAGATGACTCACGTATCCTTTGGTTAGAGGCTTTGGTTAGAACCCGTTTCACTCTTTACTTATAGGCCTACTAATTGAGGTAACAGAAAAGATATTTGCAATGGTTTTTTAAAGGAAAGTTCTAACTTCTAAAATTTATAGTCTTACTTATCGCCATGGGAAAAAAAAAAATATATATTCTGTTTATTCTGAGAGTATGTTTTTTCAGGACATCGTAAAGAATCATAATAAAGCATGATCTAATAAAGATAATATGACACACGTATCCTTTGGTTAGAGGCTTCTCTGGGATATGATGTCTTATTTGTTTGATTCTGCTGCCTGATTTTCTGAGGAGCGTTCTTTTCTAGATCCAGTTGCGTGTGGTATATATTTTACTTACAAAAGACACTGGATGCTGCGATTTCTTTTCTAATGAAACCTAAAACGTCTCTCTATGATGTCTCAGTTCCCTACTCATGGCGACAGAAAAAAAAAGCCAGAGAATAGGAAAAGACGGTTGAATAACAAAATTCCTTTCTATTGAGTTTAGGTTACAATTTCCCTGAGTTTCTCCTTGATTGCAGTTCGCTATAGCAAACTTTTGGATATTACTTCTTAGATACCATAAACTGAAATGCATTTTTGTCTAATCAGTTGTCATAGTACAGTGGTGAAAGGACTCTTGTTCATATATGAAGCATTCGTTCTTTACTATCGTTCTTTACTAGATCCAGCTATGTGTTATATAATATATTACTTACAAACGGCACTAGATGTAGCAATTTCAGGGCTTCAGCTGTTTCAGTGCCCCAGGTGCAAGGACTTTTCTTCAGGTATGAAGGATTCGTAATAGCGTCACGAAGGCAAGGGTAACTTTTCTGTATCATAACACTAAAGTTGACAGCATAATAAATTGTAGGAGGTGAGAAATAAACTGGAATAGCTCTCTCCGAATAAAACAGGGCTTCGATGAATTATATTTCCTAAGTGTCTTTGTCAGAAATTCCGTTGCCATTTCGCATTACTATAGATAAAAGAAACATGAGGTGATTTTTTTTACGCCTGGCCCCCCTTGAATATTTTGCCTCTAATAGTCTTTGTCGTCCTGGTATATACCTAGTCAATGGTGTCAGTTTGGCCGTGAAGAACGAGGGCGGTATCACCCTCCAAGATTTATTTGCCTCCCTCCGTATAGTTTTCGAAAAGTACCCTTTTTTCGGTATTTTCATTAAAAGTTGTTTTTTCTTGTTTTGTTTTTTTTTCACTGAAAAACTTAAAAAAAAATAAATTTCCCATCTCTTGATTTTGAACATTTTTGTGCCCTAACCTAAATTTTCGTGAATTGTCACCACTGCTAAGGGGCCCAACCTAGGCACCAAAGAACTGACTTTAGTTTTACCTAGAAGCTTGCTTCTTTCAGGTGTCTGACATCTTACCTTCTAACTCTTATGAGTCTTGCTGTTTCTACCAATCATTATTTGTATAAGTTACAACATTTGGGTTCTTTGTACATTTATTAAACACACTTTAACAAAAATCAAATAACATAAAATTTAATTGGAACTAATTCATCCCACAAAGTTTCGTTCTGGAGACATGGTTCTATCATCAGCGCCATCACGTGTTTCGTGGAAGTTTTGAAAATATTCCTTTTTAAAACCTTTGGTTTCCATCTGGCGCTCTTGGCTGCCTAATTACATTAGCTCTGGGACCAGAATACTGAAACAGCATAACTAAAAACATCAAAATACAACTTCAAACAGAGCACTTTCGAAATACACAAGGAAACCAACGACAAAAATAGCACTGACAAGTGTTACAAGTGTAATAGCACTAGCCTAACCTAACGTAATCTATCCCAACATTGCTTAACCTAACGTAGCCTAACATTGACTAGCAAAACCTAATTTAACGTAACCTATCCTAACGTAACCTAACCTATCATAACCTAAGCTAACCTAACATAACCTAACGTAACCTATCCTAACCTAACTTAAAAATACACTCAACTTCAACTTCATTGTCTTTCAGAAGAATATCGGTCAAACTGGCCCGTTTCTTTGTACGGTTTCAGTAAAACATCTGAACAAAAAACCAGTCATTTTGGCGTAATTCTGTAAAATCTTTCAGAATACGGCTCTTACTTATGTAGTTTGCCCCTCTTCTGTGCGGTGGCACATACACATTGGTATCTGCGACTTTGTTTCGGTCGTCGACGATTGACTTTTTATTTAAACTGTCTTTTTCTGTAACAGCATCTATTTTTACATAGTTCTCTGCATCTGAAGTGCTGGCTCTGCCACTTTTTATAGGAGGAAGGAAGGAGGAAGGAGGATTTTTTTCTGAGTTGGGATTTGGACCACGCCTCCACCAACTATCTGATGATGAGCCTTGTACAGGATTTTGCCTTGTTTTTGCTGCAACGTTTCTTCTTCGTTTTTTCTTTCCACCGTTTTTTTTCTTGGCTTCATCAGAACTCTCTGTTTCTGTGGCTTCATTTTGTTTTTCTTTACTTATATCGTTCTTGATACGTTCCATGTCTGAAACATTTGTAAAGCAGTGTTCCATATCAGGGACTGCATTTGCAAAAAATATGGGATTCACGCAATCAGCAGAAAAATTATCTGAATTCTTCTTATCTGGCAACGTGGTTTCTCTCTCAAGGCAATCCTTTTGCTGAACCTCTTTGCTAACTCTTTTCCTCCTAGTTTCAAGAACTTTCTTAGAATCAAGCCACGCTTTATCAGACTGAGATAAGTTTTCCGTTGTTTTGTGTTCTATCTGTTGCTTCCCTTTCACTTCTTTTTCCAAGTATGTCATGGTTGAACTTATTTTGACCATTTGATGGTAGAAACTGGATAAAATTCCATCTAAATTCATTCTCCCAGTTTGGCTTTGATATCCTTTCAATTTTTCCATAAGTGAGTTTGCGCATCGGATACAATTCATTACTTCCCATCGTGCTCTTACTGCTTTCTTCATTTCTGAGGTTCTGTACAATTGTGTTAGTGTATTGGCAATTGTTACAAGCTCATTGTAAAGTTTTTCGAATGAATCAATCCGTTTTCTACCAGCCATCTTTTTGATTTTTGAAACGTTGGTTGTCTTTTTGTCCATCCGAGCTGAGTTGTTGATTTCCATAGGCAACTTTTTAACATCAGGTTCTAATTTGGAAAGTCTAGTAGAATCAGATACATTCTTTTTTTTCACTACTGTGCTCTTCTCTTCAACAGGCTGCCTTATATATCTTTTCTTCCCAAAATTTGTCATTTCTTTATGAAGTTCAGTTGACATGATATCTTGTTTGCTTTGCGAATAAAAAATACTAATAGTAAAAATTACCTGAAACCATCGCTTATATGCATTAGGTGACGTCATTTATGGGCATGAGGTGACGTCATTAAATACGCCTGGTTTGCAGACAGAATAGAGTCGCTTGTCATGCCGTCATTCGACATCTTGTTTCTCTTAGTCTTTCAAATTAGATAAATAATTTGTGATAGCGTCATATAGAAATAACAACTTTTTAATTTCATAGCAATAATAGGCGTTATGCTTACAAAATCCCCTAATGAAAATACCATCGTGTTTAATATTAAATACAGTAAACAAGGTGGGCCTAAACCTGTGCACACTAAGTGAGTGACAAGGGGGAGCAGGAGCATCCCCGAATTCTGTCTGGTTTTTTTGCACTAGTATTTGTTGACAAACTTTATGAAAACATCAGTATTGGGTATAGCCATTTTTTTGGGTGAGGATGTTCAACCTGCTTATGGCATTATATGGACAAATTATGTTTTCAGCTTTCTGATTTCTGTTCTACAAGTGACCTTAGTTCCATTCCCCCCCCCCCCTCCACTACTGGAGTCCATGCTATGCAGAAAAATATTTGTGTAACAAGATTGTAAAAGTATGCTAGCCCTCAAACCAGCTTTCTTCGAATATGCTACTACTACTACTACTAACAACTCACCGCAGCACCAAGCCGCCTGAGGCTAACACAGCTACGCACGCTCCTCCTCCATCCCAATCTATGCAAAGCCTCCGTTTTACACCCGCCCACGAAGTTCCCATTTCCTTTCAATCTTTCTTTATGACCTCCTCCCGCCCCAGACGAGGACGACCTGCTTTTCTTTTAGCCCTAGACGGTTGGCCGAAAAGAACCATCTTCAGCAATCTGTCATCCTTTATCCGCACAACGTGCCCTAGCCACCTCAACCTTTCTTTCATTATAGCCCTAGAGAGCTGTATTGAACCACATTTTTCGTACAGCCTACTGTTTGAAATACGGTCAGTCAGCTAAGTACGCAAAACAATCCTTAGGCGATTTCCCTGGAAAACATCTAGCAAATCTTCATCCGCTTTTCGGAGCACCCATACTTCAGAACCATACTTGACCACTGTCATCACTGTAGCTTCCAATAATCTTGGTTCGCAGACTTATCTTCCTATTCTTCCAGACTTTTTTTTAACTGTAAAAAAACACCCTGAGCCTTGGCTATTCTACTTTTAACAACTTCACTGCTCCCACCATCTTTACTAATAATACTAATACCCAATTTTCAGAAAGTTCCCCCCTCTCCCCAAAAATTACCAATAAATATTATAGGAATAATTATTATAGAAAGAGCAAAAATGTGGAATTTTGTACTTTTTGCCACGCTCTTTACGCTAAAGTTTTGTTTAGTACTTTCAAAAGAGCTATGTATTCTAATTAAACGGCCTTTTTGATTCAGGGGCGTAAAGAGCGAGGTATTAACTAGGGGGAAAACCCCCTCATATACGTAATAATTTCTGTTCGTTTTAAGATTTAATGTTGCTCCTTACTTTCAGTTGAAAAAACTTGTTTTTCTTTATTTAATATGTATCTAATGGGCAAAGTTCATAACTTGCAGCCCTTCCCCCGGGAACTGTGGGGAACTAAGTCATCCTCATAGACATATTTCTTTTATTTTCGACAATGCTAAACAAAATGGTTATCTCAAAATTTTGATTGGGTGACTTCGGGAAAAAATGAGCGTGGGAGGGGACCAAGTTGCCCTCCAATTTTTTTGGTCGCTTAAAAAGCGCATTAGAACTTTTAATTTCCGTTCAAATGAGCCCTCTCCACGATATTCTAGGACTACGAAAAAAAAACCAAGTAAACACGCATCCGTGATCTTTCTTCTGACAAAAAATACAAAATTCCACATTTTTGTAGATAGGAGCTTGAAACAGCTACAGAAGGGTTTTCTGTTATGCTGAATCTGATGGTTTAATTTTTATTAAGATTCTATCACTTTTAAGGGGTGTTTCTTCCTTTTACAAACATAGGGAAAAACAGTTGATTTATTTGCATTAGTTTTATTGATATATGCTAGTTAGGCTTTGAAGTAATAATTGTTGTTCGTTTTAAGTTTCAACTTCGCTCTTTACTTCCCTCGGAAAGACTTTGTTTTTTTTTTTAAATTTATCTATACTCGTTTTTGATTAAAATTGAATTTGGAAAAATCACTGCTATGACCTCTTTTATTTATACGGAATAATTCCTGTTCAATTCAATTAAATTTAATTGAATCGTTATAAGTTTTAATGTTGGTCCTTAGTTTCAGTTGAATACTTAACTTAGGGGAGATAAGACACCTCAACCCTTATTAAGGAGCTGATCTAAGAAGCCGTACAAGAATTGAAGGAAAAAAATAAATTTAGAGTGGTAAAAAAATCAAAAAATAGTATCGTTTCTTTTTGTAAAAAAAAACAAAAAAAGAAGAAATAGATCTTTGATTTTTTTAAACATTAAATTTAGTCGCACTTAAGGAAGTAGCTCCAGGCAAGTAGCTACGACACAAAAGGTTAACTGAGCGGACAGGTTTGTGTATCGACATACTTGCGGAAAATTTTTCTAGCTGTACAGAAATGTGCCTTTAGGCTTATGGATTTATTTGACCTGTCCCTAAATGAAAAACCACTCATTGCTCTGAAATGAATGGAAATTTCAAAAAAAGATCATTTCTTGTGTAGGTACAATACATGGTATTATAAACTAAGTTTGTTTTCATTTCAAGAATTTTGGGAAGAATTACCAACTGAGAAGAAAAAACTGAGGTCTGGGAGGGGAATTACATTCCTCTCCCAGACCTCAGTTCATCACCCCTTCCCTCCCAGCTTAAACTTATTTTCTCTAGAAATATTGTCAAAACTGAGATAAATCTGCTTAATCCAAGCATCCACTGAAACAAGTCAATTTTATGTAGTAAATCTTAACATTTTTTATTACTAAACAACTCGTTTTTTTGTTTTCTTTGTAATTTTCACTTGATTCGGGAAAATTGGCTCCAACTCTGCCCCCCTCCAGGATTTTGACGAAATTACGCCTCTGGACGTAGATATGAGCAATATCTTTTGTATGAGCCATTAAATATCTGTCTAGATACTTGCGACACCAATACGCCCAATAACAATACGCTCACAACGATATGCGTGATATAAATACGTCCGATTCCGATACAGTGTGTAGCCCTTTCCTCAGGGACTTTGGAGGGTCACATGATCACTAAAACCAAAGATATTTGACCTTTGAACTATGTTGAACTAAATGGCTATCTCACAACATTGTGATTTGATGACTTTGGGGGAGGGGGCCTTTAGGGAGGGGGAGGGGTAATTGCCCTCCAATCTTTTTGGTCACTTAAAAAGGATACTAGCAAATTTAATTTCCGTTTGAATGATCTATTATACATCTCTACGATGTTCTGGTCACCTCCTAGCCCTGCTAGAAAAAAAAGAAGAAAAAACGGGAAACACATCAGTGCTACAACAAGGAAAAAGTCATTTTCCTTGTTGTTCAAGGAGGGGGGCGGTAATTTATCTGTTCAAGGTTTTCGACCATGGTGATTCCAATGGTACACTTTTCATTTTGATCTGACGCCATTTTTGAGGGTTTTCAGACTTTTTCATCGAAATAACCATAAAATTCTTTTCGCAATGAACTTTTACTTTTAAGACGAAGTGAAATAATAGTTACCATTCCTGAATCTGTGTAAGATGGCAATTGTTTTTCACTAGGTAGTTTTATTCAAAATGCGTTTTTGAACTTTTTGTTACTATGGGCTGGGGTTCGCTCTTTACTAGGTTGCAGCTACCACTGCAACCATGATGTTCTGTACATAATTTCGGGTAAAGGAGGTACGAGCTTTCATATTTTAGTAGCCAAGTGGAAGATTATTACATAGTTGCTAGGCTGTTTTATTATCAAAATTAAATAAAAAAAAAGTTTTATCAACTGAAAGTAAGGAGCAATATTAAAACTTAAAACGAACAGAAATTGTTACGTATACGAGGGGGGGGGGGTGCCCCTCCTCAACACGTTGCTCTTCACGCTAAAGTTTTTTTGAATTAAAAGCAAAATACGTATTGTTCTATTTAAACTACCCTTGTGTTTCAGGAGTTGTTTTTAAAGAATTGGGACAAAATCCTAACTTTAGCGTAAAGAGCGAGGTGTTGAGCAGGGGGCAACCCCCTCGTATACATAATAATTTCTGTTCGTTTTTAAGTTTTAATGTTGCTCCTTACTTTCAGTTTAAAAAACTAGTTTTCTTTTATTGAATTTCTGATCGTATTTTAAATAACGCCAGTAAATCTTATACTTTGGTTGTTAGAAGGGCGTGTCTGAAATATCCCAGGGAAGGATAATCACATTTAGTTGAAACTTCCAGGGAATGTACAGGGTTTGTTGGAATAAGTTAAAAGTTACTAATTAGAACTATTAAGGGAGAATTAGATATTTTAATTCTTACGCCAGAGACATAAAAACTGAATAAATATTCATTATATGAGGTTATAGTATTATTTAACCATAAATAACGTTATAGTAGAGCTATATGGTGGTCAGTTCCATCTTTGGACAAGATATAATGCACATATCTTTTGAAAATTGCTTTTCTGTTGTATGATACCATATTTGAATGATTCCTTTGCCTGACTCCCTTTGGTTTGTTTTTTACTAGATTCCAGAGAAGAATAAGCCGAAGGCTTTTTCTATGTGCGATATATAATGAAAACAATTACGTTATAAAACTTTCATGCATAGAACCAGTTTCACTATTTACTTATAGGCCTACTAATTGAGGTTACAGAAAAGAGATTTGCAATGGTTTTCTTAAGGAAAGTTCTAACTTCTAAAATGTATAGTCTTCCTTATCGCCAGGGAAAAAAAATATATATTCTGTTTATTCTGAGAGTATGTTTTTTCAGGACATCGTAAAGAATCATAATAAAGCATGATCTAATAAAGATAAGATGACTCACGTATCCTTTGGTTAGAGGCTTTGGTTAGAACCCGTTTCACTCTTTACTTATAGGCCTACTAATTGAGGTAACAGAAAAGATATTTGCAATGGTTTTTTCAAGGAAAGTTCTAACTTCTAAAATGTATAGTCTTCCTTATCGCCATGGGAAAAAAAATATATATTCTGTTTATTCTGAGAGTATGTTTTTTCAGGACATCGTAAATAATCATAATAAAGCATGATCTAATAAAGATAAGATGACACACGTATCCTTTGGTTAGAGGCTTCTCTGGGATATGATGTCTTATTTGTTTGATTCTGCTGCCTGATTTTCTGAGGAGCGTTCTTTTCTAGATCCTGTTGCGTGTGGTATATATTTTACTTACAAAAGACACTGGATGCTGCGATTTCTTTTCTAATGAAACCTAAAACGTCTCTCTATGATGTCTCAGTTCCCTACTCATGGCGACAGAAAAAAAAAGCCAGAGAATAGGAAAAGACGGTTGAATAACAAAATTCCTTTCTATTGAGTTTAGGTTACAATTTCCCTGAGTTTGTCCTTGCTTGCAGTTTGCTATAGCAAACTTTTGGATATTACTTCTTAGATACCATAAACTGAAATGCATTTTTGTCGAATCAGTTGTCATAGTACAGTGGTGAAAGGACTCTTGTTCATATATGAAGCATTCGTTCTTTACTATCGTTCTTTACTAGATCCAGCTATGTGTTATATAATATATTACTTACAAACGGCACAAGATGTAGCAATTTCAGGGCTTCAGCTGTTTCAGTGCCCCAGGTGCAAGGACTCTTCTTCAGGTATGAAGGATTCGTAATAGCGTCACGAAGGCAAGGGTAACTTTTCTGTATCATAACACTAAAGTTGACAGCATTTCTTAATAAATTGTAGGAGGTGAGAAATGAACTGGAATAGCTCTCTCCGAGTAAAACAGGGCTTCGATGAATTATATTTCCTAAGTGTTTTCTAATATAAGAGAATTTTGTTAAGAAATTATGTTAACTGTAGTTAACCAAGTAAAAAGGAATACAAATTTATTATGCAAAGAAAGTACTAGTCATTAAAGGATAATCTCAAGCTACGCCAGTTGAGTCAATTCTTTTTCAGAAAATAAAAAAAACAAGTTTTTTAAACTGAAAGTAAGGAGCGACATTAAAACTTAAAACGAACAGAAATTATTCCGTATATGAAAGGGGCTGTCCCCTCCTCAACGCCTCGCTCTTTACGCTAAAGTTTTTTATTGTTTTAAAAAATAAAGTTGTGAGACAGAGTCAAACTTTAGCGTAAAGAGCGAGGCGTTGAGGAGGGGACAGCCCCTTTCATATACAGACTAATTTCTGTTCGTTTTAAGTTTTAATGTTGCTCCTTACTTTAAGTTTAAAAAACTTGTTTTTTTTATTTAATTTTTTAACGTTTTTGAATTAATGCAGGTTTTGATTTTTGCTCACCGTACATGAATAATTAAAACAAAATTTCATATTATTTGGTTAAATGGCTTTCTCGAAACTTGTTTAATTTTATTTACGAACGTTTTTATTAGTAATAAATATACGTAACTTAGAATTAACTTACGTAACGAACTTCTATATTCATAAATTTTTAACACGTATATTAGGGGGTTCGCCCCCTAGTCAATACCCTGCTCTTTAAACTATAGTTCGAATTTTTTTTTCCAGTTCTTTAAAAATGACCTCTTAATCACAGTCAGTTGATCAGTTGAAAAACTTGTTTTTTTTTATTTAATTCCTGATCTTTTTCTTTAATAATGCTGGGAAATCCGGCGCCCCCTTCATAGCAATGTCCCTTCCCCCATGAAAACTTCCTTCATGGAAAGATCCTTCCATATAGCCCCCGACCCTCTCCTTCCCCCACCTACCAGAAAAAATCTCCTCTGAAAAAGTCTGTATACTTCCCAATAACCAATACTATATGTTAACATTGAGTAAAGTTCATAACTTTCAGCCCTCCCCCTGGGGACTTTGGGGGATCAAGTCATCCTAAAAGACATTGTTATAATATTTTCGACAATGCTGAACAAAATGGCTATCTCAAAATTTTGATCAGATGACTTTGGGAAAAAAATGAGCGTGGGAGGGGGCATAGTTACCCTCCATTTTTTGTCACTTAAAAAGGCGCTAGAACTTTTAATTCCCGTTCCAATGAGCCCTCCCACAATATTCTAGGACCACTGGGTCGATACGATCACCCCTGGGAAAAAACAAAAAAAAAACAAAAAAAACAAACAAACAAATAAACACGCATCCGTGATCTTTCTTCTGGCAAAAAATGCAAAATTCCACATTTTTGTAGATAGGAGCTTGAAACCTCTACAGTAGGGTTCTCTGATACGCTGAATATGATGGTGTGATTTTCATTAAGGTTCTATTATTTTTAGGGGGTCTTTCCCCCTTTTTTTGAAAATCAGCCAAATTTTCTCAGGCGCGTAACTTTTGATGGGTAGCTCTAAACTTGATGAAAAATATATATTTGAAATCAGCCTTGAAATATGATTCTTTTGATATATCTATTGGTATCAAAAACCCGTTTTCTAGAGTTTCGGTTACCATTGAGCCGGGTCGCTCCTTACTTACAGTTCGTTACCACGAACTGTTTGATTCCGTTGCCATTTCGCATTACTATAGATAAAAGAAACATGAGGTGATTTTTTTACGCCTGGCCCCCCTTGAATATTTTACCTCTAATAGTCTTTGTCGTCATGGTATATACCTAGTCAATGGTATCAGTTTGACCGTGAAGAACGAGGGCAGTACCACTCTCCAAGATTTATTTGCCTCCCTCCGCATAGTTTTCGAAAAGTACCTTTTTTCGGTATTTTCATTAAAATTTGTTTTTTCTTGTTTTTTTTTTTCACTGAAAAACTTAAAAAAAAAAATAAAATTCCCATCTCTTGATTTTGAACATTTTTGTGCCCTAACCTAAATTTTCGTGAATTGTCGCCACTGCTAAGGGGCCCAACCTAGGCACCAAAGAACTGACTTTAGTTTTACCTAGAAGCTTGCTTCTTTCAGGTATCTGACATCTTACCTTCTAACTCTTATGAGTCTTGCTGTCTCTACCAATCATTATTTGTATAAGTTACAACATTTGGGTTCTTTATACATTTATTAAACACACTTTAACAAAAATCAAATGACATAAAATTTAATTGGAACTAATTCATCCCACAAAATTTCGTTCTGGAGACGTGCTCCTGTCATCAGCACCATGACGTGTTTCATGGAAGTTTTGAAAATATTCCTTTTTAAAACCTTTTGTTTCCATCTGGCGCTCTTGGCTGCCTAATTACATTAGCTCTGGGACCAGAATACTGAAACAGCATAACTAAAAACATCAAAATACATTTTTCAAACTGGGCACTTTCGAAATACACAAGGAAACCAACGACAAAAATAACACTGACAAGTGTTACAAGTGTAATAGCACTAGCCTAACCTAAATTAATCTATCCCAACATTACTTAACCTAACATAGCCTAACATGAATTAGCAAAACCTAATTTAACGTAACCTATCCTAACGTAACGTAACCTATCATAACTTAAACTAACGTAACCTAACCTAACGTAAAAATACACACAACTCCAACTTCATTATCTTTCAGAAGAAGATTGGTCAAACTGGCCCGTTTCTTTGTACGGTTTCAGTAAAACATCTTAACAAAAAAACAGTCATTTTGGCGTAATTCTGTAAAATCTTTCAGAATACGGCTCTTCCTTTTGTAGTTTGCCCCTCTTCTGTGCGGTGGCACATACACATTGGTATCTGCGACTTTGTTTCGGTCGTCGACGATTGATTTTTTATTTAAACTGTCTTTTTCTGTAACAGCATCTATTTTTACATGGTTCTCTGCACCTGAAGTGTTGGCTCTGCCACCTTTTATAGGAGGAAGGAATGAGGAAGGAGGATCTTTTTCTGAGTTAGGGTTCGGACCACGCCTCCACCAACTATCTGATGATGAGCTTTGTACAGGATTTTGACTTCTTTTTGCTGCAACATTTCTTCTTCGTTTTTTCTTTCCACCGTTTTTTTTCTTGGCTTCATCAGAACTCTCTTTTTCCGTGGCTTCATTTGGTTTTTCTTTACTTATATCGTTCTTGAGACGTTCCATGTCCGAAACATTTGTAAAGCAGTGTTCAATATCAGGGACTGCATTCGCAAAAAATATGGGATTCACGCAATCAGCAGAAAAATTATTTGAATTCTTCTTATCTGGCAACATGGTTTCTCTCTCAAGGCAATCCTTTTGCTGAACCTCTTTGCTAACTCTTTTCCTCTTAGTTTCAAGAACTTTCTTAGAATCAAGCCACGCTTTATCAGACTGAGATAAGTTTTCCGTTGTTTTGTGTTCTATGTGTTGCTTCCCTTTCACTTCTTTTTCCAAGCATGTCATGGTTGAACTTATTTTGACCATTTGATGGTAGAAACTGGATAAAATTCCATCTAAATCCATTCTCCCAGTTTGGCTTTGATATCCTTTCAATTTTTCCATAAGTGAGTTTGCGCATCGGATACAATTCATTACTTCCCATCGTGCTCTTACTGCTTTCTTCATTTCTGAGGTTCTGTACAATTGTGTTAGTGTATTGGCAATTGTTACAAGCTCATTGTAAAGTTTTTCGAATGAATCAATCCGTTTACTACCAGCCATCTTTTTAATTTTTGAAAAGTTGGTGGTCTTTTTGTCCATCCGAGCTGAATTGTCAATTCCCATAGGCAACTTTTTAACCTCAGGTTCCAATTTGGAAAGTCTAGTAGAATCAGAGACATTCTTTTTCTTCACTACTGTGCTCTTCTCTTCAACAGGCAGCCTTATATATCTTTTCTTCCCAAAATTTGTCATTTCTTTACAAAGTTCAATTGACATGATATCTTGTTTGCTTTGCGAATAAAAAATACTAATAACCATCGCTTATATGCATTAGGTGACGTCATTTATGTGCATGAGGTGACGTCATTAAATACGCCTGGTTTGCAGACAGAATAGACTCGTTTGTCATGCCGTCATTCGACATCTTGTTTCTCTTAGTCTTTCAAATTAGATAATTAATTTGTAATAGTGTCATATAGAAATAACAACTTTTTAATTTCATAGCAATAATAGGCGTTATGCTTACAAAATCCCCTAATGAAAATACCATATTTCTACTTGAAATCCCGTCTACATATCGCGTTGACGTATTCTGCCTTTTTACTTACCTATTGTCCAATAAATAGTTACATATATGTGTACATATTTCAAAACAACTGTCAGGTACTCAAAACAATTTGTTGGTAATTTCTCTGGAAAATATCTAGCAAATCTTCCTCTGTTTTCCCGGGGGCTCAGGCTTCAGAACCATACCTTCCATGGGTGCCGGTAGAAAATTTTCCGGGGGGGGGGGGCAAAAGCCAAAATATCAGTGGGGGGGGTTGGGTGAAAGGGAATATATTTCAGGATTTTTTTTCTTAGGAATAAGTTTGTTTTTAAATACTTTCAGTATAAATACTATCAGTATGTCAGGTACTCAAAACAACTTGTTGGTAATTTCTCTGGAAAATATCTAGCAAATCTTCCTCTGTTTTCCCGAGGGCTCAGGCTTCAGAACCATACCTTCCAGGGGTGCCGGTAGAAAATTTTCCAGGGGGGGGGCAAACGCCAACATATGAGTGGTGATTGGGTGAAAGGGAATATATTTCAGGAATTTTTTTTCTTAGGAATAATTTTGTTTTTAAGTAATTTCAGGAAAAATCTCACAAATAAAAATAGAAATTAAAGTGAATGTAAAATTAAATTAAATACATTAATTTGTAAACGTCAAGGATTCCTGGAAAAGGGATCAATTTATTTAACCAATAATATATTTAATTATTATACATTTAATCTTAAAGGAAAATCAAACTCAAACCAAAATTACAGAAAGATATATTGTTTCCGTAGATTATAAAAGATGTAGACTTGTCTTTATGCAATTTCCAACGCCTTAGAATAGTTTACAGATTAAGTTGCGATACTCAAAAATCATCCTGTCTGCATAGATACCACGTTCTGATTTTATAACGGCCATGTATTGAAGTTATCAAGTATTTTGGGCAATAGGTTGCATCAAGACTGGGCTGGGTAATTGTAGACAGAGAAAAGTCAAGACAGATAGTCCAAGTAATTGAGAGGCAAATGTTTAAATGGCTGGGGCACGGGTAAATGGCAGGAGTATGAATGACTCTTGTTGGACACATACTTGTCAGTATGTGTATATTCCTAAAAAAGTACATTTTAATGCACAAACTGCTTATGCTTCATGAGGCTTCAGATAAATGTTAAAAGAGGTAGGGGGGAGTAGGAATTAATTAAGTTGTTTCTCTATTCAGCTAAAATGTTACATTCCCATAACTACCAGTACTGAGGTGGAAAATGCAAGACAGGTCATCATCAGCCCCGCCAGGAAATTTCTTTGGGATGGCAAATGCTGCAAGGAACATAGTTTTCAGCAATTTCAAATGGTGTTATTTTCTTTTTCTAAATGAAACTCAGAGAGGAGTTATTTTCTTTTTCTATTTATATTAAGTACTTTAATGGATTCTGACAAATATATGGAATGCATTTATCGATAAGAAAATCCTATTGTAGAGGTTGTGATGGCTTCAGTTATGTAGAAGATCAAAGGTCTCACAGAATTTCTATTAACTTTTTCCGTGGGAAGCAATGACGTCTTATTTTTTCTTTCGCGAAAGAAAAAAAGGCAGAGAAGAGGAAAAGTCGGGCGAAAAATCAGAAATAAGACGTCATTGCTTCCCATGGGATAATTATTTGTTTTCATTCATATAACTCAGATTTTTGGGGTGTTTCCTCCCTTTTTTGAATATCCGGCAAATTTTCTCAGGTTCATAGCTTTTGATGGGTTGATCATAGATTTTCTATCCATTTTGATTTTTTTCTTTTTTTTTTCTGGCTGATTTTAAGAAGATGACGAAAAATAAAAGAAAAAAGAATAAAAGTTTCCTGAATGATTCCCTATGATTCAGGTCTCTCTATGTTCCCTACTAGTGGCGACAGAAAAAAAGGCAGAGAAGAGGAAAAGATGGGCGAAAAATTAAAAATAAGACGTCATTGCTTCCCATGGGAATAAGTTAATTTCCTTGTTTTCATTCATATAACTCAAATTTTTGGGGCGTTTCCTCCCTTTTTTGAATATCGGGCAAATTTTCTCAGGTTCAAAGCTTTTAAAGGGTAAGCTAAACTTAATAAAGAATGTTATGTATTTGGAATTAGCATAAAAAGCCAATGTTTTTTATGTATTCTTTGACTAGTAACAAAATTCCTTTCTTTTGAATTTTGGTTACGATTGGCCTGAGTTTCTCCTTGCTTGCAGTTCGCTATAGCAAGCTTTTGGATATTACTTCTTAGATACCATGAACTGAAATGTATTTTTGTCTAATCAGTTGTCATAGTACAGTGGTGAAAGGACTCTTGTTCATATATGAAGGATTCGTTCTTTACTAGATCCAGCTATGTGTTATATAATATATTACTTACAAAAGGCACAAGATGTAGCAATTTCAGGGCTTCAGGTGTTTCAGTGCCCCAGGTGAAAAGACTCTTCTTCAGGTATGAAGGATTCGTAATAGCGTCACGAAGGCAAGGGTAACTTTTCTGTATCATAACACTAAAGTTGACAGCATTTCTTAATAAATTGTAGGAGGTGAGAAATAAACTGGAATAGCTCTCTCCGAATAAAACAGGGCTTCGATGAATTATATTTCCGAAGTGTCTTCTGATATAAGAGATTTTTGTTTAGAAATTATGTTAACTGTAGTTAACCAAGTAAAAAGGAATTGAAATTCACTATGCAAAGAAAATACTAGTCATCAAAGGACAATCTCAAGCTACGCCAGTTGAGTCAATTCTTTGTCAGAAATTCCGTTGCCATTTCGCATTACTATAGATAAAAGAAACATGAGGTAATTTTTTTACGCCTGGCCCCCCTTGAATATTTTACCTCTAATAGTCTTTGTCGTTATGGTATATACCTAGTCAATGGTGTCAGTTTGGCGGTGAAGAACGAGGGCAGTACCACTCTCCAAGATTTATTTGCCTCCCTCCGCATAGTTTTCGAAAAGTACCTTTTTTCGGTATTTTCATTAAAAGTTGTTTTTTCTTGTTTTTTTTTTCACTGAAAAAATTAAAAAAAAATTAAATTTCCCATCCCTTGATTTTTAACATTTTTGTGCCCTAACCTAAATTTTAGTCAATTGTAGCCACTGCTAAGGGGCCCAACCTAGGCACCAAAGAACTGACTTTAGTTTTACCTAGAAGCTTGCTTCTTTCAGGTATCTGACATCTTACCTTCTTACTCTTATGAGTCTTGCTGTTTCTACCAATCATTATTTGTATGATTGGTTACAACATTTCATTATTATAAGTTACAACATTTGGGTTCTTTGTACATTTATTAAACACACTTTAACAAAAATCAAATAACATAAATTTAATTGGAACTAATTCATCCCACAAAGTTTCGTTCTGGAAACGTGCTCCTGTCATCAGCGCCATCACGTTTTTCGTGGAAGTTTTGAAAATATTCCTTTTTAAAACCTTTGGTTTCCATCTGGCGCTCTTAGCTGCCTAATTACATTAGCTCTGGGACCAGAATACTGAAACAGCATAACTAAAAACATCAAAATACATCTTTCAAACAGGGCACTTTCGAAATACACAAGGAAACCAACAACAAATATAGCACTGACAAGTGTTACAAGTGTAATAGCACTAGCCTAACCTAACGTAATCTATCCCAACATTGCTTAACCTAACGTAGCCTAACGTGGACTAACAAAACCTAATTTAACGTAACCTATCCTAACGTAACGTAAAAATACACACAACTCCAACTTCATTATCTTTCAGAAGAAGATTGGTCGAACTGGCCCGTTTCTTTGTACGGTTTCAGTAAAACATCTGAACAAAAAACCAGTCATTTTGGCGTAATTCTGTAAAATCTTCCAGAATACGGCTCTTCCTTTTGTAGTTTGCCCCTCTTCTGTGCGGTGGCACATACACATTGGTATCTGCGACTTTGTTTCGGTCGTCGACGATTGATTTTTGATTTAAACTGTCATTTTTTGTAGCAGCATCTATTTTTACATGGTTCTCTGCATCTGAAGTGTTGGCTCCGCCACTTTTTATAGGAGGAAGGAAGGAGGAAGGAGGATCTTTTTCTGAGTTGGGGTTCGGACCACGCCTCCACCAACTATCAGATGATGAGCCTTGTACAGGATTTTGACTTGTTTTTGCTGCAACATTTCTTCTTCGTTTTTTCTTTCCACCGTTTTTTTTCTTGGCTTCATCAGAACTCTCTGTTTCTGTGGCTTCATTTTGTTTTTCTTTACTTATATCGTTCTTGAGACGTTCCATGTCCGAAACATTTGTAAAGCAGTGATCAATATCAGGGACTGCATTCGCAAAAAATATGGGATTCACGCAATCAGCAGAAAAATTATCTGAATTCTTCTTATCTGGCAACATGGTTTCTGTCTCAAGGTAATCCTTTTGCTGAACCTCTTCGCTAACTCTTTTCCTCTTAGTTTCAAGAACTTTCTTAGAATCAAGCCACGCTTTCTCAGACTGAGATAAGTTTTCCGTTGTTTTGTGTTCTATCTGTTGCTTCCCTTTCACTTCTTTTTCCAAGTATGTCATGGTTGAACTTATTTTGACCATTTGATGGTAGAAACTAGATAATATTCCATCTAAATTCATTCTCCGAGTTTGGCTTTGATATCCTTTCAATTTTTCCATAAGTGAGTTTGCGCATCGGATAAAGTTCATTACTTCCCATCGTGCTCTTCCTGCTTGCTTCATTTCTGAGGTTCTGTACAATTGTGTTAGCGTATTGGCAATTGTTACAAGCTCATTGTAAAGTTTTTCGAATGAATCAATCCGTTTACTACCAGCCATCTTTTTGATTTTTGAAACTTTGGTGGTCTTTTTGTCCATCCGAGCTGAATTGTCGATTCCCATAGGCAACTTTTTAACCTCAGGTTCCAATTTGGAAAGTCTAGTAGAATCAGATACATTCTTTTTTTTCACTACTGTGCTCTTCTCTTCAACAGGCAGCCTTATATATCTTTTCTTCCCAAAATTTGTCATTTCTTTATGAAGTTCAGTTGACATGATATCTTGTTTGCTTTGCGAATAAAAAATACTAACAGTAAAAATTACCTGAAACCATCGATTATATGCATTAGGTGACGCCATTTATGTGCATGAGGTGACGTCATTAAATACGCCTGGTTTGCAGACAGAATAGACTCGTTTGTCATGCTGTCATTCGACATCTTGTTTCTCTTAGTCTTTCCAATTAGATAATTAATTCTTGATAGCGTCATATAGAAATAACAACTTTTTAATTTCATAGCAATAATAGGCGTTATGCTTACAAAATCACCTAATGAAAATACCATATTTCTACTTGAAATCCCGTCTACATATCGCATTGACGTATTCTGCCTTTTTACTTACCTATTGTCCAATAAATAGTTACATATATGTGTACATATTTTATCATTTTTATCACATTTAAATCCGGGCCCTAATGATCACCATTAATTCAGCTCGCTTGTTAATTTAAAAAAAATATTTTCTATAAAACTAGCTTTTCAAAGAAAAGTAAAGATCAATATTAAATCAAAGAGGAGCCGAAATAAAGCCACATGATAATTCAACTTATAACGAACAGCAATTAAATTCCGTGAATAAATGTACCTCGAAAAACATAGAAATTGAAATGAATAAGGAAATCAGACTTAAAACGAAAAAAATTACAATAGACAGAAGTGGGGCTAATGCCCCTAAACCTTCTAAAACTACTATGACTAATACCTCACTGCAGTACCAAGCCGCCTGATGCCAACACAGCTACGCACGCTCCTCCTCTATCCTAATCTATTCAAAACGTACCTACTTACACCAGTCTGAGAAGTTCCCATTTCCCTTAAATCTTTCCTTACAACATTCTCCCATCCCATTTAGGGACGACCTGCTTTTCGTTTGGCCCTAGACGATTGACTGACAAGTACTCTTCTTGCTAATTTCACATTCTTCATCCCCACAACGTGCCCTAGCTATCTCAACCTTTCTCTCGCTATTGCCCTAGAAAGTGGGGCTGAAACACATTTTTCTTAGAGCTTGTTGTTTGAGATACGATCAGTATGTCAGGTACTCAAAACAGCTTGTTGGTAATTTCTCTGGAAAATATCTAGCAAATCTTCCTCTGTTTTCCCGAGTTCTCAGGCTTCAGAACCATATCTTCTATGGGTGCCCGCAGAAAATTTTCGGGGGGGGGGGGGCAAACCCCAAAAGAGCAGTGGTGGTTGGGTGACAGGCAAAATATTTCAGGAATTTTTTTCTTAGGAATAAGTTTGTTTTTAAATACTTTCAGGAAAAATCTCTCAAATAAAAAAAGCAATTAAATTGCATGGAAAATTAAATGAAATACAGTAAATTTTAAACGACAAGGGTTCTTGGCAAAGGGATCAATTTATTTAACCAATAATATATCTGATTATTATACATTTAATCTTAAAGGAAAATCAAACTCAAACCAAAATTACAGGAAGATATATTGTTTCCATAGATTATAACAGCTGTAGACTTGTCTTTATGTAATTTCCAACGCCTTAGAATAGTTTACAGATTAATTAGCGATACTCAAAAATGATCCTGTCTGCATAGATACCACATTCTGATTTTATAACGGCCATGTAAAATGCACCTTTTTCTTAACAGGACACTTTACAGCTACATTTACAGCTTAACAGCTACACCGGCAGTATTGGCTTTTTATGCTGCCTCTAAATATATAAAATTCTTTCAGTTTATTTTTACCCCCCCCCCCCAAAAAAAAAAAGCAAGCGATCTTATTGAAAATTCCTTTTTTAGATACATCATATCAGAGATCCTTATTACCTTACCATAGAGGTTTCAAGGTCCAATATTCAAAATGTGGAATTGCGAATTTTTTTTTTCAGAAGAAACATCGTTGATGAATGTTTATTTGTTTTGTTTTTCACAGGGGTGATTATATCAAACCGAAGTTCAAAGATGATTGGGAGGGAGCTCATTCAAACGTTAATTTAGAGCTCTTTTTTAAGTGACCATACAGATTGGGCCAGGAGAAAGTCTTGTTTTCTTGCTATTTTAGGGCACCAATTTAAAATTCTGAGAAGGTAATTGATTTAAAAGTATCAATAACTATATTTTAGGCTTTACGGTTGCAAAAGAAGTAATGCCACACGGTGGCAGTACTGGATTCAACCAAGTTGATTCGCTTTATTTGTAATGAAAATGGGCTATGTTTGGTGATTTGTAATTGCGTATCAGCTATAATGAGGGGGGGAGGTGAATCACTGTTGCGGTGGGGGGAGGGTAGATTCCTAAAAAAGTATATTTTAATACACAAACATCTTACTCTTCATGAGGCTTCAGACAAATGTTGAAAGAGGTAGGGAGAGTAGGAATTAATTAAACTGTTCCTCTATTCAGCTAAAATGTTACATTCCCATAACTGCCAGCACAGAGTTGGAAAATGCAAGGCAGGTCATCATCAGCCCCGCCAGGAAATTTCTTTGGGATGGCAAATACTGCAAGGACCTTAGTTTTCAGCAATTTTAAATGGTATTATTTTCTTTTTCTATTTATATGAAGTTCTTTAATGTATCCTAACAAATGTATGTCATATATTTATCGATAAGAATATCCTATTGCGGAGGCTGGGATGGCTTCAGTTATGTAGAAGATCAAAGGTCTCAGAGAATTTCAATACATACAAACTATAATACTCCTTTTCATCCAACCGAAATTCTTTAGTAATAATATTAACAAGGACTTTTTACCAGAATTACTATTAATTGCCAATTTTTTAAGTATGTTCAACTTTTGTCCGAAATTGATATTGCAAATTTAAACGTAGGATGGTACTAATCAACGTACAATTTTTGATTTGCACATTTAAAAGCAATTAACCAGGGGATTAAGGGACCGATACCTCAAATTATGTCTTGGTTAGGCCTGGGTATGATTTGGAAAACAATCAGAAATTAAATAAAAAAGAGCTTTTCAAATGAAAGTAAGGAACAAATTTGAGACCTATTTGAACAAATTGCTTTATATATGAAGGGGGTTGTCTCCTCTTTAGCTCCTTACTTTTTACTGTGAAGTTTGGGTTTTTTCAAATTTTTAAAGAAATATCGTAATTGGAAAAATAAAAGACTGTTCAAGGCAATAAAAACTTTATGTTCAATTATCAAGGTGTTGAGAAGGGGGCAGTTCCCCTTATATACAAAGCAATTTCTATTTGTCTTTAGTTTTGAATTTGCTCCCTGCTTTAGGTGAAAAACTTTTTCTATATGTCCGATTACATTTATTGGAACTGTAAATTTTTATTAATATAATACTTCTGTTAACAAAGAAAAAAAGATCAATATTTCAATGACCTCTGTTTGTATTTTAAGCGTTAATCAAATAGTTCGTGGTAACGACCTATAAGTAAGGAGTGACTCAGCTTAAAAGCAATCGAAACTCTAAAAAAGGCGGATTTTTATACTAATAGATATATCTAAAGAATTGGCTTATTATGCTGATTCCAAATATATAAGTTTCATTAAGTTTAGTTTTACCATTCAAAAAAGTAGAAAGAGCCCCTCAAAGTCATAGAATTTTAATGAAAATCACACCATCGGATTCAGCGTATCAAAGAACCCTACTGTAGAGGTTTCAAGCTCATATCAGGCAAAAAGTGGAATTTTGTAATTTTTACCATAGAAACAGATCACGGATGCGTGTTTATTTGTGTTTTTTTTTCATGGGTGATCTTATTGATCCAGTGGGCCCAAAACGTCGAGAGAAGGCTGATTTTAACGGAAATTAAAAGTTCTAGTACTCTTTTTAAGTGACCAACAATTGGAGGGCAACATGGCCCCCTCCCACGCCACTTTTTTCCAAAATCGTCCGATCAGATTTTTGAGATATAGCTTTTTTTTCAGCATAGCTGAAAGGTCCAATAACTATGTGTCTAGAGATAAAATGACCCCCAAGAGCCCCTGGGGAAAGGTTTTTAATTTATAAAATTTACCTCTTGTTTTATTTGTTATTGGGAAGTATGCATACATTTTTTGAGTGGGCAGGGGAGGACGAATTTTGTGCTGGGAAGATTTTTCACGGAGAGAATTTTCCATTGAGAGGGAAGTTTCCGGGGATTGGAATTTTCAGGGAAAATTTTACACTGGGTGAATTTGCCAGAATTTCCATACGAAATTTCTTTTTATGTCTTTGTTTTTCTTAACCGATTCAATTTTAGCCGTGGAGAGTTAAGGGTAATTGTCCGTGGTAAATTTTCGCAAGGATTGAATTGCCCAGAGGATATATCTGAGGAGAGGGGGATTTTTTCGTGGAGGAGGAGCCAGTTATCCTGGTGCTATTTAAAAAAAAACAGAAATTAAATAAAAATTGTTTTTCAACTGAAAGTAAGGAGCAACATTAAAACTTGAAACGAGCAGATATTATTATGTATATGAGGGGAGTTGCCCCCTCCTCAGCACATCTTTCTTTACGCTAAAGAAAACACTTGTGTTTGTTTTACTTAATGAAGCTGTGAGACAAACATTTGTCTAAAAGCAATGGAAAAAAAATGTCAATTAAAGTAAAATTATAAAAAAAAAATGAAAAAAAGTGATTAATTACAAAAAATACACTAAACAATTGCCTACTTATTCAGTCTTATTCAGTACTCATTCAGTCTCTGACCAGTTTAAATCTTAAAATAAAAAGTACATTTCATGGATTAATTTTTTACTTGTGGATAAACCTAGGCACGGAGCCAATTGATTTTGCGTAAGAAATTATTAAGCTAAACTCTGATTACACAAGTGACTTTCATCTGATTACGGCTTAAGGATTATTTATGGATCGTGGCTTTGGATTAGTATTCAGCACTATTATCATCTGAATCGTGCATTGAAATACTTGGACTACTTGCAATTACTTTAAATTATTTGCAAATTACTTGATTAATTGGCCCACTCAAAGATAAGTAATTATTTATTTTCAGTGCTACGCTCATGTCGAAATTCAAGCCTTTTGACGTTGTTCTCGCTAGTTTCAAAAGTTACCCCCCTTGGCCAGCAATTGTTTTGCAGTCAAAAAGTGGTGCTAAAGGATTATGGAGATATACAGTTTTTTGCTACGGCGATCATTCTGAGCACCAAGTTTCAGAGTCTAATTTGAAATTACTTTCGGATAACCCTAGTGTTCGCAAAAGAACGGAAAAATATGTTGGTAAAGCATTTACCGAATTAGATTCGTTTCCAGACATTTATAAATAGGCATCACCTACTTATCTATCATGAAACCCAGCGAGCGTTATTGTAGAAGACTCACTGGCCCCTAGCCTAATCCTGCAAAAAATAGCCTTTACCCAGGATGAATTAAATCGGACACAAGTGAATCTTACAGCTGAGATTTCCCGTCAAGTTAAGGCTAAACTATCAGACCCTGATACAGCGAATCAAGCAATTGATATTATAGTAAAAAAAATTCATGATGCTATTTCCATTGATTACAACCCAAAATTCCAAGAAATAGAAAAATCACTTAAAGGACTATTTGCAATGGTTAAAAGCTTGGAAAGTAGGATTTTGTCATTGGAATCGAAAGTGGATGATTTTGAACAAGAAAAGATGTTGGATTGCTTAGTGATGAATGGAGTAAGGCAGAGGCCTAGAAATGACCTAAAGAAAGAAGTATCGGTTATCATTAAAGACAAGATGCTGGTCCCTGGTTTTGAAGTTAATAATATTGTAAATATTTTTCGCTTTAGTTCGAATGACTCTAACGATCAATCTAAAGTGTCTCCAGGGCTAAGACGCTTCAAAAATGTGGAATTAGCTCGAGTTGTTTTCAAAGCAAAGACTAAACTAGCAAAAAGTGGAATATTTTTGTCAGAATCTCTAACAAAAAGCGTCGTGAAGTTTTAAATGCAGCAAGAAATTGCTTCAGTAAATTTAATGTGTGGACTGACCGCGGGCAAATTTTGGCAATACCACCTGGTCAATCAATGATACGAAAGATGCGATCATTCGCGGATTGTGCTTAGATTTTTTTTTTTTTTTTTTTTTTTTTTTTGAATTTATTTTTTTTGATTTAATGCCATATCTAAAATCGATTGTCTTTTTTTTACTGGCAAATTAGAAACGCCCCGGTTGTAGGACGACTTTTTGAGCTTGAAAATAACCCGTTAGATGTTTTAAGCATTATCAATAATTCTATCGGACATGTCAACAGTGATTTGATCACAGTGAACCACACAGTAATAAGTAAATATGTTTCTAGTCTGAGGAGGCTGTCAAGCGGGATGGATATTTTTCAGTGCTCCAGTTAAATATCCAGGGTCTTTGTTCTTCAATAGACCATCTAAAACAGATTGTTTCTGATGGGCTACCTGACGTTGTTGGTTTATGCGAGACTTTTTTAGATTCTAAAAATGATATACTTTTGGATTTGCAAGGTTATAAAATGGAACGACTGAATCGACAAAAGATTGCCAAGGGTGGTCTTGCTTTGTATATTTCTAATAATCTCCCATATTATCTTTGAATGGATTTGTCCAGAAATATCAATGATGTCTTTGAGTCAGTTTCTGTAGATATTAAATGTGGAGGCAAGGTTTAAATCGTTGGTATTATTTATCGATCTCCTAGCGGCTCTATTCCATTGTTTCTACGCACCGTTAATGATCTACTGGATACCATCCTAAAACAGTCGACTGAATTAATTATTATGGGAGATATAAATTTGATGGATATAAGGTCTTCTGTATTTTTGAATCTTCTGTCGTCCATGCTTGCCGCAGGTACTTTACCTTCTGTATGTATCCCATCTAACATAACAGAGACTACGTCATCTCTGATTGACAATATTTTCTGTACGTCCACCTTGATCCAAAATTGTGTTTTAGTGATCGACATGTCCGATCAGTTCCCTGTTTATTCTATATACTGTTTTGATAAACTGACTATTGAGAGGACTTGTGAGTCTGGTAAGAGGCCTTTTAGGTTTGGTGAAGTGGAATTGATGCTTCTTCGGTCAAGATTGGCAGAAAATTCTTGGGGTGGTTTTGAGAGTGATTCTGATTTTGGTAATTTATTTGATACTTTTTATGAGTCTATTAAAGATGCTGTTCTTGATATTTGTTTTGTTTCACCTTCTAATCGAAAGTCTAAGAAGGATTTTCCTCTAAATCCTTGGATGACCCCTGGTCTCTTTAGGAGTTGTAGGAGAAAAAATAATCTCTGGAGGGCCTTTAAGTCTGCTAGTCCTTCAATGAAAGCTATTTGCTTTCAGCGATTTAAAATTTATAGGAATATTTTTAATTCTGTGTGTCGAAAGGCCAAGTCCCAGTATTATTTTAATTGTTTTTCAGATTGTGGTAAAGATATACGAAAAAC
This sequence comes from Artemia sp. Qi Xiang Cuo, assembly GCF_049724085.1. NCBI lineage: Eukaryota > Metazoa > Arthropoda > Branchiopoda > Anostraca > Artemiidae > Artemia > Artemia sp. Qi Xiang Cuo. Next base: position 42,182,059 of record NC_142795.1, read on the forward strand.
ATGGCAGGTTATAAATTCTGTGCTTAGGCCCTCTTTTCAGTCTCCATCAACCCCTTCTTTTTGGATCTCGATGGCAAAATCATCGAAGGTGAACTGAATGTTCAAGATGCATTTACTTTATATTTTGCGAATATTGGTAAAAGGACCACTTCGGCTGTTGGTTCTTCTCCTTCAGGATCCAACTTCAGGTCTTATCTTTGGCCACCTTGTATGAAGTCAATGTTTTCGGAACCAGCGACGGAGAAAGAAATAGCTAAAATTGTTATGGGATTGAAAAATTGTTCGTCGTCTGGCCCAGATAATATTCCTACTAAAGTAATTAAGTTCATACTTCCTTCCATTATTTATTCCTTAACAAAACTTATTAACCTCTCCTTTCAGCATGGGATTGTCCCGAGTAGTCTCAAGCGTGCTCGAGGCATCAGATTATATAAGGGGGGGACATGAACTGATCCAGCCAATGATCGGCAAAGTTCGTTGGGGTCTGTGTGTAGAAAAATTTTTGAGAAGACGATGCTGTCTCGTCTTAATAATTTTCTCTGTTCTAAAGATTGTGTTAAAGTTTTTAAAGTTGATTTTCAAGAACATCATTTGACTGAGCATGCTTGTGCAGTTTTACTGAATTATTTTCACTCTGCCATAGATTCCCATTTGATTCCTGCTGCTTTGTTTCTGGATGTTCGTAAAGCCTTTTATTCTTTAACCCACAGTGTTCTTCTATTTAAACTTTCTCATTTTGGCGTAAGAGGTAGTACGTTTGATTGGTTCAAGTCTTTCTTGTCTGGTAGAATAATTTCTGTTGATCCACTTTTTCGCTCACCATCAAATGTTGACCAGGGGGTCCCTCAAGGGTTAGCTTTAGGGCCGGCACTGTTTTTATTTTATATAAATGACCTAATTTTTGCAGTTGCAAATAAAACTCCTCATGAGTGCTGTCATCTATGTCATCCAACAGTATCCCTTACTAATAACTAGTTTGCATACCTCGGATTCTCTTGTTACTTTTGCCGATGATACCACCCTTATTACTTCTGGGAGAACTGAGGATGAGGTTCGTACAAAGTTAGTGGACCTCTTTGAGAGAGTTTCAATTTGGCTTGATGCTAACTCTCTTGCCTTAAATGTTTCTAAAACTAGTTTTTTAGTTTTTTCTCATATATCCCAGGCTTGTCCTCAATTATCTGAAATTCATATATCCAAAGGCTTTATTAATAGACCAAAAGATGGCCATGTCCGTTTCCTAGGTATCCTCCTAGATGAAAATTTATCTTTTAAACACCATATTGATTTGATTAAAATGAAGGTTTGCAGAAACCTCGGTACTCTAAGAAAACTAAAACATATCTTTCCAGGGCCAATTCTAAGAATCCTATTTCATAGCTTAATTCATTCCTATGTTTCCTATTGTTCAGTCATATGGATGTCTACTTTCCCTTCTTTTCTCAAACCGCTTTCGAATACTTATGATAAAGCTATAAATCTTATCCAGGATGTAAATCGTTCGGAAACTAAACCGTTACTTGATATTAAAAAAATGTATATTATTTCATGTGAGTCTTTCGCTTTTCTTCAGCTCCATGGTGATATTCCTAGGTCCCTTAGATTTACGTCTTCTTTTGTATCAGATCGGTCAGATTTTCAGCTCCGTAGTTCTCTAAATATCCAAGATTCTGCATACACCAACAATAAGATCCGATTTTAATCCTTTTGTTGCGAGTCATTTGACATGGAACACCCTTCCTGATTCGGCTCGAGAATGCCACTCGTTTAGCACCTTCAAAAGACTAGTAAAAAAATATTTGTTTTCATGTGATTAATTTTCTTTACTTTTGTCTGCTGCCAATAGTTTTATTCATTTAATTTTTATTTTTTTTTATTATTATTTTTTTATATATATATATAGATGTTGTGATTCACTGTAGTTTGATAAAGCTTATTTAATGAACTCTCCTTTTTTTTTTTTAGATGTTGTGATTCACTGTAGTTTGATAAAGCTTATTTAGTGAACTCTCCTTTTTTTTTTTTTTTTTTTTTTTTATTAATCAAATTCTTAAAATTTTAAAAGTTAAAATGATTATGTTTATATGTTTAAATATTAATTTTTTTTTTATATTTTTTAAATATTAAGCGTTTAAATGTTTAATGTTTATTTGATCTTTTCATAATCCCTCTCCTACAGGCCATGGAGCCTTTGTGGGGATTTGTAGATTGTTATGTAATTATTTTACTGGTATATGGAAAATAAATCTATCTATCTATCTATCTATCTATCTATCTATCTATCTATCTATCTATATCTACTTACAAAACTTAAGATATAAACTCCCAGCAATCAGTTCTTCTGAGCAATGCCGAAGCATTGGACGGATATTTTTTTAAAATATTGACAGTTTTGAACTTGGTTATGAAACACGAAAAAATTTAATGCCTTTAGACCCAATTGTTTATAAAAAGTAACGCATTATCAAAGTAGTTTGTTCAAAGTAAAACATTAAAACTAAAATTAAGAAAATAAAATAAAATTTTTAAATTCAATATTTGAAACTACTGTTTGAAATACGGTCAGTCAGCCAGGTAGCCAGAACAATCCGTAGGCAATTGCTCTGGAAGCATCTTAGCCTACTTAGCCTACAGGAAATTTTTCATCGGAAATTTCAGCAAGGAAGGAATTGTCCAGTGGAATTTTTTGAGGTGGGATTTACGCGGCAGGAAATTTCCCATGAGGAATTTTTGTGTGGGGGGGACTTTTCCATGCAGAGGGATCTTTTCTGATCACTTCCCTATTTATCTGCCATTATTTGTGCCTAAAACTGAGATTGCTGTAGATGAGCAAGGTGAATCTTCTTTTAGAATTTATACAGATAAAGGAATTGCTACTTGAATGCATAGTCTTCAGAGTGACGATTGGTATAGTGTTTTTTAAGCTAATGACGTAAAATGTGCGACGAGTTTATTTTTGTGCCGTATTTAAACTTTGCTGGATAAGCATTTTCGTCTTAGAAAGAGGCCGAGGAATTCCACACCCAAATGTCCATGGATGTCTAGAGGTTTGATCACTGCTACACATATGAAAGCGTCTCTGTTCTAGTCTGCATGTAAATGTAAGAAACAGGTTGAAGTATAAAAGATATAAAAATGTGCTTACTTCTTCAGTGCATGCAGCCAAAAAGCTGAATTTTTCGCGTTGAATTGATGAATGTAAGGGGTGTTTACGCAAAGTTTGGACTGTTGTTAATAAAGCCTTTCCCGCAAGAAACTCAAACAGTCTTTACCTTGTCTTTGCAAAAAAGCTGATGGATCCATTATGGACAAAAATCCAGCAGCAAGCGAATTAAATTTGTATTTCACCACACTTCTTTCGATTCCCATTCAGCCCCAGAGGAGAGTAGGTAGTATTCCCTTAGCAGAAAAGTCTTCTTTCCTTTCCTCGTGTAGTGATACTGGAATTTCTAGTATTATTTACGAGCTTCTGAGTTGTCGTTCGGTTGATGATTTTGGTTTGAATAATAATTTGTCCCTAAAAAAAAAAACTGAGCAGTTTGTTTTTAACCCCATATTACATATAACTAACCTTTCTCTTTCTTCTGGTGGTTTTCCTGATTTATTTAAAGTTGCTAACGTTGTACTTGTGCATAAAAAAGCATTCCTCTCCAATTTCAAATTATCGACCCATTTCTGTTTTTCGTGTCGTCTCTAAAGTTGTTGAAAAAGTAGTGTATCGTAGAATCTCTTCATTTTTATTTAGTACTAATACGACTGCAGGAAATTCTCTCACAACTAGCCATCAGTATGGCTTTCATCCCTCTTTTTCTACTTCGCATGCGCTTTCAGATGCCACAGAGTTTGTGCGAGTTAATCTGGAAAAGGGATTAATCTGCTATTTGATATCATCGACCATTCTATTCTTCTGTATAAGCTATCTTTATTTGAAGTGCATGGAACCCCACTAGAATAGCTAAGGTTTTACCTCTCAGGGAGGGCTCAGTATGTTTTAGTTACTGGTATTTCTTCCTCTACTTTGCCTGTATCGAAAAGTGTCCCACAAGGCTCTGTGCTTGGACCACTTTTATTTTTAATTTGTGTTTACGATCTTGTTGATGATCTTCATCATCATGTGCACCTTTTTGCTGATGACAGTAACTTCTCCATTGCTGCAGCGGACCTACCATCTGCCACTTCCGTAGCTCAATGTCCTCTTTAACAGCCGGAAGAGTGCCGTGGTACATTTCAGGACCCTTGTTGTATTTGTGTCGTACAGGAGACAATCCTCTCATTCCAGGTCCTATGTCAATTTCAAATTATAGGTCAACCTGCCTGAGAGTCTAGGTGGGCGTGCCTTTCCAAAAATTTACACACAAGTATTTGTCCAATAAGAGAGTCATACTTACTCCCGCTGTTTACCCGTGCTATTTCATCAAACACTTAGAAAACTATAGGTTTAACCGCTTACCTACTAGTCCAGGGGACATATTGCTCATGTGTAAATCCTCTTACACGGTATTTCACCTTTAGACTACAAGCGGCCAAGCCTATTAGCCTTAGATTTCACTTGTTCGCCTGTGAGTCCCAGCAAATTCAGTCCCAGATTTTGCATACAAGTCCAGTGGACATTGTTCGTCACGCGTCAACCCAAAATCAATCCATTCTTTCATCCTTTAGTTCTGTGACTATCTACCTTAGTTCTGCCCTAGGAATGACGTATGGACGGATGATAGATATACTTATCAAGTAGTTAAAATCAAGTAGTTGCGGACGTCGAGCCATACACTAATTGTAGAAAAAGCCCAAACAAATAGTCCGAGGGAGTGAGATGGCAAATCTGGCTGGTTGGCATCAATCTGACATCATCCTGACTTATGGAAACGATATTGTACCGCAAGCTACTACTGTGAAATTTCTAGGTTTGTTTTTTGATTGTTTTCTTCCTTTTAAATGATATATTACTCACACCCGTTCCCTCATCCTCCGTCTGTCTTCGATGTTGCAGCAAGTTTACTCATTTCTTCCCCCAGGTGTTATACTTTCTCTTTAATATGCTTTTATATTTCCTTGCCTTTATATTATTGCTCTGTCTGGGGCAGTACTAACAAATCTTTTATGTGCTTACTTCAAAGAGCCTAAAATAGGGTGGTGAAGGCTACTTTATTTCTCCCTCGGCTATACCCTTCTTCTGATCTGTATAGTTATGCTGGATTAGCTCTACTGGGTCGTATTGTAGGTAAAAGTAATCTTTATTTTGCACATTTTACTTTTTAGGGTACAATTCCACCTTCTCTACAACAGTTTTTTTCACGGACAGACTCAGGTAGGTTCAGTCTTCTTCTTTGCGTAGTTGTTATCGCAGAAGTACTCTGTAGCTAAACGATCATCAATAGCAGCTCAGAGCTCTCCTGTTCATCCATCTATTCTACTATGTAACTCCACCCCTTCTGATGTCCCTCTATCTCTCTCCAATAAGGCAGTTTCTCGGCAGGTTTTTCCGCAATTTTGTCATATAATTTTTCTCCCTCCTTTGTTTACTTTCCCTCTTCTCTCTACCTATTATTTCTTCATTTGTTTTTGATTTTCTTTGTATTTTTTTCCTCGGTTATTTAATCCGTTTTTTTTTTGTCATTTTCCAGTTGAAAGTTAATAGGTTATTTTAATTTTCAGGCTTAAAACAGTCAGTTCAGTCAATCCTTCGCTCTTTCTCTGATTAGAATAAGAAGCCTATTTAAAGCACTATTAAACTAGTGTAACGTACGAGGGATTGAGGAGGGGGCATCCCCCTCATATACGGAATAATTTGTGTTTGTTTTAAGTTTAATATTGCTCCTCACTTTCAGTTTAAAAATTATTTTTCTAAACTTAAATTTTTGTCCTAAATTGAAAGGCACTACTCGTTATCATTTTCCTGTGCTTGGTGTCATTTTTTTTTCTATGATGTTTCTTTTTCTCAATTATAGGGTCAAACGGAGCTTGTTCCGTCCATGAGTGGGAAGGGAAATTCCTTGGCCAAGATGTCCTGTTTAAAATGACTTCAGTATGTGGTCATGTTATGTCATTAGATTTTCCAGAAAAGTATAAAAGTTGGAGCAAAGTTGATCCTGTAAGTTCTCCTGTTAATTTTTTTCCTTAATGGCCCTAGATACAAAATTAATTAAGAACACACCTAAGTAGGACATGCACCAACTTGCTAATAAGGGAAATCTCATGGTGAAGCTTCAAGGTACCAACATTTTAGTTTTCATCTATCCTTGAGATCTATCTGCAAGAATATCTGTTTCAAAAAATGGCATTTCTTGAAATTGACTCACGGATGACTTTCCAAACAGTTTCCCACACTTGATGGCATCCGTGATAATTGAATCCTGAATTGAGCTTCCTAGGGCTAATTAAGAATGGAAACAAGTATATTGGTTAGTGTGATTGATGTACAGCGAAGTACCTTCACTTCTTCTCTATTTAGTGGAGGGTTGGACCCTTGGCCCTCACTACCAAATAAATGACATGGCTCTCCTATGTATATATAAACAGTTTCCACCTGCGATTTAAAGAAACTAATTTTTCGAGCTTAAATTTGACCAAGAAAACACATTGGCTTGTAGCATTAATATTTCTTTGTGAGTCAACATAGTTGCTGACTTAATCTTGCCAGAGTTGGTAGTCGGAAGGGCGTATCAACAATATCTAAGGAACGGTTAAGGGCATTAGCTTGAAACTTTTAGGGTATGTTAAGGGGGATGTGGAAAAGTGATTGAAGGGAAATTACTCCCATTCCCATATCCTTTTAGATGCCCTCTTTTTAGAAAATTTTGTAATCTCCAATGTCAACTCCGACAAACTCTCAACATTAACTCTAAACACAGACTCTAAACGTAGACTCTGAAGTCTAAAAACGAATTAACTACAAAATCAGTGTATCCATAAAAACATGAAACATGCTAACATTTCCTTTTTCAACAATTTTCATTTTTTCTGGTTTTGAATAGTAAAAAACCAACTTCCCACTCAGTATCCCTTGAAATTTTTACCTTAATACTGTTAGAAGTAGTGATGGTCGCTGTAGCAGTTGTAGTAGTAGTAGTAGTAGTAATCGTAATAGCAGTATTAGTAGTAGCAGTAGTAGTATGCAGATACTGCTTTTTGGTCAGTTGAACATCCTCTCATCATGCCCTGAAAGTTTCGATTTGACACTCTTAAGCTGCTCCTAAGATATTACTGATACCCTCTTTTGACAACCTGTATGCATATAGTTTATTTCCATATCGTTTAACTTTCCCTCAACATATCCTAAAATTTTCATCTTAATACCCTTAGCTTTAATAGTAGTCGCTTTAGAAGTAGTTGGTGCAATAATAGTACTAATACTAGTAGCACATTAAAAAAAATACTATATGTAAACAATGGGCATTTACTTACCGCTTTTGCCACAGGGACTTTGATGGTGGGGGTGGTGGGTTGACATCCGCAGAACACTGTTTCTGTACCTTTCAACTATTCTGAACAAAATTGCTATCTCAAAACTTTGATTGGATGTGTTTGGGGAATTGATGGGTTTGAGTTGAATGTTTGTTGAGTTAAACGAGGGTTAACTTAAATGTGGTTTGAGTTAAACGGGAATTGGGTAGAACGAGGGTTGAGTCAAATGATTATAATTTATTGGGGTTAGGGTAAACAAGAATTCAGTTGCATAAGACAAATGAGACAGTAAGAAAAAAATATGCTCGAATCTTTCGGCTTCATCGCTGGAAGCCTTTACCAACGAATAAAAGGAGAGAAAAGCGTTCTTTTTGAAGAAAGAAAAGAGAAAACTTATTAAAAACTTTAGCTTTTCTTTCATCTCTTGTAGGTTTTCTGACGAAACCATGAAATATCTGTGCATTCTTTAGTTTAATATTTACTATCTTAATTAGAAGTTTTACCCGTTATATATATATATATATATATATATATATATATATATATATATATATATATATATATATATATATATATATATATATATATATATATATATATATATATCTATTTATTCGCATTTTTAAGGCGTTGTGGTCTAAGGAATTACTTATTTTCTTCTCTTAAGATCTTATGTGCAACAACTCTGCGTCTAATAAATACCATTGTGCCAATCATTTCACTTACTACTGAAATCAAGCTAATGCCACTATAATTACTACATTCACTCTTGTCATCTTTCTTATACTGGGTATCAGTTAAAGTTTTCCTTAAATCACTAGTTGCTTCCTCTGGACGCTAAGGTTTTTTTTAGTAGTTTCAATAGAGCTATCTATTCTAATGAAACGACCTTTGTGATTCAGGGGTTATTCTTGTAGAATTGGAACAAAATTCGAACTCTAGCGTAAAGAGCGAGGTATTGACTAGGGGCAAACCTTCTCATATTCTTAATAATTTGTAATAGAATATAATTTGTACTTTACTGAAAAAAATTCAAATGAATGTGCATTGTCAGTTTAATAAACATATGCTGATATTTATTAATTAAAATCTTAATTAATTTTTGACTCTTAAAGTTATAAAAGTGAAAACATTTAAAAGAATTTTTTCAGTAAAGTACAAATTATATTCTGGCTTTTAGAAAGTATAGGGGTTTTGAACCCTACTGCGTTACTTTGAGTTCAGCGTTACTTCTGCATAGATGCCATAGCTCTGCTGTGATGTCGATAACCTTTGGTCTGGTGAGTTTGGTCGCGGAGCGGATCTACTATCCACCGTAAGTAAAATGATTAATACTTTTGGTGACCAGGGTGATGTCAACTCTTTGGGGGAAAGTTTTGTTGAGTTACAAAATAATCCTTTAGATATAGAAAGTATAATTAATAATTCAGTTGGAAGTAGAAATAGGAATAATAATGATCCTAAACCAGTTATTGAAAGTAAATATGTTTTGCAATTAAATGGTTCTGCCTCTTCTAAACAAGATGGTATTTTCTCTGTGCTTCACCTGAACATTCAGGGACTTTGCTCCTCTTTTGATGAGCTGAAACGGATCGTCAGTGGTGGAACTCTGGATGTTATTGGATTATGTGAAACTTTCCTGGATTCAAAAAAGGATATGCTTTTGGATATCCAAAGATTTAGGATGGATAGGATGAACCGGAAACAGCTGGTGAAAGGTGGCCTCGCCTTCCATATTCGCGATCATCTTGTATATAATATCTGAAGTGATTTGGAGAGAAATGAGGAAGGAATTTTTGAATCCCTTTGTATTGAGATTAAGTCAGGTTGTAAGGATTTAGTTGTCAGTTTGGTGTACAGATCCCCTAGTGGATCTATTCCTTCGTTTTTGAAAATTCTGGAAGAGGTTTTGGACTTAGTCCAAAAGCATCCTTGCGAACTAATCCTTATGGGGGATTTCAACCTTAACCTGCTGGATCAAAATTCTGCTTCGGCTGCAGATTTTTTGTCAATGATGCTTTCTGCGGGAACTCTACCTTCAGTTTGTATACCAACCCGAGTTACTGAGATGCTTGCATCACTTATTGATAATATTTTTTCGTCACTAGATGTCTTAGATAATTCGGTGATGGTTAGTGATATTTCTGATCATTTTCCTGCTAGTTCCCGATATAGGACTGCTGATCGATTGCAGCGTAAAGCGTCGCCATCTACTCTCCCCTGTTTCCGTTTTGGTGTCAGTGATATTAGTCTACTTAACTCTCGTTTGACTGATCAGCCCTGAGCGAGTTTTTAGTCTGACTTGTATTTTCAACGCTCGGTTGATTTCTGTTATGACTCATTACAAGAATGTATCCTATAAGTTTGTCACCGGAATCCAATACCTCATACTTCAATAAGGATAGTACTTCTGAATCCGTGGATGATTCCAGGTCTCCATAAAAGCTGGAAAAGGAAAGATTATCTGTGGAAGCTATACAAGGCTTCGTCATCTGCTTCTCATCATGAGCGGTTCAAGGCTTATAGGAGTATGTTTAATCTCTGTGTCGGAAGACCAAATCTCAGTATTGTCACAGAAACTTTTTTGAGTATGGAAAAGATGTTAGGAAGACATGGAAAGTTATAAATTCTGTACTTAGACCTAATCCCCCTCCGTCTTCAGTTTCAACAATATTAATAGTCAATGGTAAAATTGCCTAAGGAGAAGAAAATGTTCAGCTAGAGCTTACGTCTTATTTTGCTAATATAGGAAAAACGATAGCTTCCTCAGGGAGCTCTACAACTCCTTGTTGCGATTTCAGAGTCTACCTTTGACTCCCAGGTTTAAAGTCAGTGGTCTTGACTCTTGTTCATGATTTTAAGGTAGGTCAGATCGTAAATGCGCTTAAACTCTCAGCGTCTTCTGGGTCAGATAGAATTCCTACAAGGGTTATCCGTGCCGTTCTGCCTGCTATTCTGTCACTATTGACTAAGCTTGTCAATCTGTCTTTCGAGAAAGAAATTTTCCCTGAATCACTCAAGCGAGCTAAGGTTATAGTGCTGTATAAAGGTGGGTCCCGGAGTGATCCTGCTAATTAAAGGCCTATTTCTCTTCTATCTGTTTTCAGCAAAATTTTGTAGAAGGCTATGCTATCCTGGCTTCTTAGTTTTCTGGATCACAAAAAAGTTTTTCATGATCTACAGTTTAGATTATGAGTGAATTGCTCTACACAGTATGCTTGTGTATCTCTCTTGAATTTCAGTCCTTCGGCAATAGATTTTAGTCTTATCCTGGCAGCTTTATTTTTGGATGTTCGTAAAGCTTTTGATTCTTTGACTCATCAGATTCTTCTTTGGAAACTTTCGCATATTGGTATAAGATCAAATGCTTTCTCTTGGTTTGAATCATATCTTTCTGATAGACCTATTTCAATTGATCTGCTTTTCCGGAGCCCTTCTGAAGTAGAATATGGCATCCCCCAGGGATCTGTTCTTGGCCCCGTTTTATTTCTGATTTACGTCAATGATCTGATTTCAGCAGTCAAGAACACCAGTCCTCTAGTATGCTGCAATAATGCTACTTCTAATGAAGATTGCCTCGTTGCTTTTGCTGACGACAACACTTTTGGGACTCTAGGGAAGATGGAATGTGATATCAGGTCTAACCTGGTGGCAATATTCGAGAGAGTAGTTTCAAGGCTTGATGCGAATTACTTGGCCTTGAAAGTTGCCAAGTCACATTTTCTTATTTTTTCTCGAATTGGTGTAGATTTCCCTCAACTGACAGAGCTTCAGGTGTCACAAGGCTCCTTGTGTAGACCAAAGAATCGGTTGGTTCGGTTTCTTGGTATCCTGCTTGATGAGAACCTTTCGTTTAGACACCATATAGCCCTGATTAGGGTTAAGGTCTCACGGAGTTTGGGTGTCATTCGAAAACTCAAACACACCTTTCCTGGATCTATTCTGAAGCTTCTTTTTTTCTGCCTTGTCCAGTCATATGTCTCTTATTGTCCCATAGTATGGATGTCTACTTTTCCGTCTACACTGCGGTCATTTTCTATAAAGTATAACAAAGCAAGGCGTCTGGTTATTGTTACCAACCCTTATTAACCAAGACGGCGTCTAAATATAAAGTCTATCTACATTCTTTCTTGTGCTTCTTTTGTTTTTCATCAGCTTCATGGCAATCTTCCAAAATCTCTTCAAAAAACTCCTCAGTTTATTTCTGATTCAGCTCCATATAACCTTCGTTCGTCACATAATATCTGCATTCCTCCTACTCCCACTGTGCGGTCAGATTTCAATCGCCTCATCGCTTGTCATCAGGTTTGGAACTCCCTGCCTTCTTCAGTACAGAAATGCCACTCGTTTGGCACTTTCAAGAGGACTTTTAAGGACCATTTAGTTAAGAATCAAACAGAATAGTTTTTTTTTTTTTTTTTTTTTTTTTTTTTTTATGTGGAGTTGATTTCCCCTGAATGTTTAGTTTTTTTATATGGTGGTCTTCTCTTTGCTATGACTCCCAGGCCTCAGGTATGGTCTATTTTTATGGTTTAATTTTATATGTTGTTTGGCGATTGATTTCTTTTTTATGGTTGTTTGGATATATTGTATTTTTTTTTCTCATTCCCCCTTGTATCCCTGGCCATGGAGCCTTTCGAGGGGGATTAGGAGTGTTGTGATTGGATTGTGTATGTATTGTGGAATAAAAACTCTGAACTCTGAAACTCTACTCATTTTAACATCTGCTAGATTTCTGTTTGACTATGCTATTTATTTTAATTTCTGTTTGTTCTGGGTTTCATTTATTTATTGATATTGATTAGTGGCAGCTGTATGCTTGATATATTACTTGTTTCTAATCATATTCATTTTTGGTTTAATGTAGTTATTTACTGTTTTTTTAAAAACTTTTTTTTGGAAAAAGTTTTTTTAATTAATTTCTGTTCATTTTATATAGACATAGTCTTTTTCTGGGAGAAAGAAAATAATAATTTGAATCTTTCTGGTTTTTCTTTAAGAATTTATTGTCTGGCCTGCTATTTATATGCTGAAGAAACTTTTTCAGCAATTTTTAACAACATAAACTCTTTTGAAAATCATGACACAAATAGTAGGCTAGTGTTTAATTTAGTCATATACATCCTCTAGTTGACCTGATAAACAAAAGTTAATACTTTTGTTTTAACTTGGAGCTACTAATGCTTCTACTCCTACAACTACTGCTACTATTGCTACTATTAACTGTACTCTTCTTAGCCTCCTTTGAAATGCTAACAAAGGTCGAAAGCTGTGAGGCTGTTGTTGTCACGATTTCATGGCTTCCGTAACAAAATACAACGTAAGATATTTTATTGTTCTTGGCCTTAATTATGTCCAACACTCGGCAGGGCCATGGTGGATAACTTCTGAATTTTTCTAGAACAACAGCATCCTTTGTGAACTGAACCATTGAAATGTATTATCAAAAAGGCAAAAACTACACTTAATTTTGAATAGGTAGGTCAACGTGAGCTTGGCAATCACCTTATGATTGGTTCATCATTCCAAATATCCAAAAAATTGTATCCAATTTCATTCAATAGGTCACTGTTTTTTTGTAGGTAACAGGTTTTAGATAATGTAATATGTGTCGTTAGTTACAGTAACCGTAGAAGCAGCATTAAATGAATACACACAGTGTCTTCTGGCTATCTCAAAATCCACAACCTTCTAAGGTATGAAGGCAAAATTTTCAGAGAATATTTCTGTTGTACGAATGACAACCTGTCATCCGTATGCTGGTTGTCAAAAGGGCATATCAGCAATATCTTAGGAACAGTTTCGTGTGTGAAGTCTAAACCTACAACGCATGTTCTGGGGGATTCTGAACTCACAAAAACACAATATTTGCATCATCATGCTAATGCTTCTACTCCTACAACTACTTCTACTATTACTACTATTAACTGTACTCCTACTGCTACTACTATATTTACTGGTGCTACTACTACAACTAATAAACCTAAGGGTATTAAGGCGAAAATTTTGAGTAATATTGTAACTGTATTGAAATAAATCGGAACAGGTTATGCCCATTTAGGTTGTGAAGAGGACGTATCAGCAATACTTCAGGACTGGTTGATGGTATTAAGTTAAAAATGCATCGTGTGTTGAAGGGGATGTTGAAAAAAAGGTGCTATTTGCATACTGCTACTAATGCTACTACTGCTACTGCAACCATTTCTACACGTAATTACTGAACCGTTCAACAATGCTGAAAAAAATTGATTTCTGAAAACTGTGTTTGGTTATTTGTTATAGGAAATGACGAGCGTTGGGGGGGGGGGTCTATCAAAACAATTTGACTCTTAAAAAGGGCACGATAACTTCCAATTTAAAAACAAATGAGACTTATCTGACTTTAATGCGACCACATTCCATAAAAAACTTATATGCTCCCAGGGCATAACTTAAAACCCTTCCCCCAGGATCTGGGGGTGGGGGTTGTGGCAACCCTGGAAGCATCGTTATATGTTCTTTGGACTATTTTAAACAAAATTGCCATCGCACAATTTCAATCAGATGCATTTGGTGAAAAGAGGAGTAGTTTGGTGGGGTTGGGGGGGGGGGTTTGCTACTTGACCTCCATCACTATTGACTCTTAAAAGGGAACTAGAATTTCCAATTCCAACCAAATGAGCCACCTCTAAAGCTTATACAACCATCCCCAAAATAAAAACCTAAAATGCCCCAGGGGTATATTTTTAACCCTCGCCCTCAGGCTCTGGTGGTTTGTATCAACCTCAAAAGCCTTTTTATACGATATTTGTTCTATTTTGAATAAAAGGACTGTCTCAGAATATCTATTGTGTACATCTCAGGAAAACACTACGTGTTTGTGTGTGTGTGTGGGGGGGGGGGGAGGATAGCTGCACTCTGATCACTTTGACTCTTAAAATGGGCACTAGAACTTGATTCCAATTGATTATTACCAATTGATGATTACCAATCCAATGAGTCCCATCCAAAGTATGTACGACCAACCTTTTTATAAGAACCTTATATGCCCCAAGGGCATAACTAACAACCCTTTCCCTGAGAGCTGTGGGGGGTTTGGGGGATTGTATTCCTGAAAGACATAATTTCCAAAACCTTAAACTACAATGAATAAAATTGTTATCTCCAAAGTATAATTGGAGGTGTTAAGGCAAATGCTGAGCATTAAGGGGGGGGGGCTGTTCGGTCTCAAATCACTTTCAATCTTAAAAAGGCCACTATAACTTCCAATTTCAAATCAAATAAGCATCGTCTGATGTTTATACGACCGCCCATTCAATAAAAACCTTATATGCCCTCATTAAATAACTTACAACCTTATTCCCAGGGCGCTGGGGGGTTGTGTCATCGCTAGAGACATTATTATATGTTCTTTGGACTATTTAAAAAAAATCTTTATCTCGTAATTTCAATCAGATGCATTTGGTGAAAGGAGGGGTTGTGGGAGAGGGGGGGGGCTAAATGCCGTCCATCTTTTTTGACGCTTAGAAAGGAACTAGAACTTCCAATTTTCAACCAAATGAGCATCTTCTAAAGTTAAATAACCACCCCATCCATATAAAATACCCCTTGGGCATAACTTATAACCCTTGCCCCTAATCTCTGGGGTTTGTTTTAACCCCAGAAGCCTTGTTATATGATATTTGTACTATTTTGAATAGAATGGCTATCTCAAAATTTCTATTCGATGCATTTCGGGACAATCCGACGTGTATGTGTGTGTTTGTGGGGGGGGGGCAGCTGCCCTCCTATCACTTTGACTCTTAAAAAGAGCCCTAGAGCGTCTGATTACCAATCCAATTAGCCCCCTCCGAAGTTTATATGACCACGCTTTCTATAAAAATCCTTATATGCACCCAGGGCATAACTTACAACCCTTGCCCTGAGGGCTGGGGGGGGGGATTTGTTATTCTCAAAGACATAATTTCCAGACCTGTCAAAGACGTTGAACAAAATGGCTATCTCAAAAATTTTGATTGGAAGTTTTTGGGGAAATGATGGTCTAGGGGAGTGGGGAGGGGGTCATTTGCCCTCTGATCACTTTCGACTAATAATATCATTTTGCCCGCTGACTAATAAAAAAGACACGACTCCTCTCAATTTCCAATCGAATTCTATGACAAAAATTTCTATAAAAACTTTATATTCCCCAAGAGCATAAATTACTACCCTTGTCCTGAGGGCTATAGAGGGGGTGGGGGGTCACCCTCTAAAACATAATTTTCAGACTTTTCAACTACATCGTATAAAATTGCAATCTCAAAATTTTGATTGGAAATGTTTGGGAAATAATGGGCGTGGGGGATTGTCTCTCCGATTACTTTCGACTATTAAAAAGACCTTTCAATTCAATTCGAATGAACGATTTTAGAAGTTTCTACGATAACGCTTTCTATAAAAAACCTTGTATGCCCCCAGGGCATATTTTAAAACCTTTGCCCCGAGGGCTGTGGGGGGGATTGTCATCCTCAAAAACAGAATTTCCAGAACTTTCAACTAGATTGAAAGAAATGGTTATCTCAAAATTTTGATTGAATGTGTTTGGGGGAATGGTGGGTGTGAGAGGGGGGTTAGTTGCCCTCCAATTACTTTGGACTATTAAAAAAGGCATTAGCCCTTTCAATTTCCAATCGAATGAACCCTTTTTTGAGTTTCTACGACAGTGCTTTCTATAAAAACCTTGTATGCCCCCAGGGCATAGCTTACAACCCTTGTTTTGAGGGTTGTGGGGGGTTTGTCATCCTCAAAGACAGAATTTCCAGAACTTTCAACTACGTTGAACAAAATGGCTATCTCAAAATTTTGATTGGATGTGTTTGGGGAAACGGTGGGCTTGAGAGGGGGGTTAGTTGGCCTCGAATCACTTTCGACTGTCAAAAATGGCACTAGCACTTTCAATTTCCAATCGAATGAGCCCTTTTTCAAGTTTCTACGACAACGCTTTCTATAAAAAACCTTATATGCCCTCTAGGCATAATTTACAACCCTTGCCCTGAGGGCTGTGGAGAAGTCTTATCCTCAAATACATAATTTTCGGACCTTTAAACTACGTTGAACAAAGTGGCTATCTCAAAATTTTTATTGGATGTGTTTGGGGAAATGGTGGGCGTGGAAGGGGTGTTAGTTGCCTTGCAATCACTTTCGGCTATTAAAAAGGGCACAAGCCCTTCTAATTTCGAATCGAATGAGGCCTTTTCGAAGTTTTTACGACAACTTCTTCAATAAGAAATGCCCTGGTCTAAAAAAATAAAATAAAAAATAATAATACACTGTGCCAACATCGTTCTTTACTAAGACAGCACTATTGCGCTGCCTATGATGACGCAATAGGATTGGTCAAATTAATGTGAAATGCTGGGTATTTTAGCAAATCCTCCCAAATTTTGGGAGGGGAGACAGACATGAAAGCTCCCCTATGTACATGACATAGGTAAATATCTATTAATATTCAGGCTAAGTTTAAAATTTTTCAGCAAGTCTAGAATAAGCTGTTGCCCCCTCCGTGTACATCCTTGTCTGTTTTTGAAGAGCAGATGCTAATTTGTATATTCTGACCACATGTTACTGACATAAATTGGTCAGATAAAAATGAGCCACACCTGCACGCAGGGAAGATAATGGGGAGGGGAGGGGGGGGGCAATACAAATTTTGAAAAATAATCAACTTTAAAAACAAAATACAGAAATATTTAATAAAAAGTCGTCTAAAAATGGACTTACTACAGTTACAACTCCACCCATAGGATAAATGCTCTGACACATCCCATCCCCTTCTGAAGTTCGGACCTATGTGCATCTAGGTAATGTGCTATACTCGTGCTATGCGCTATTCTTTTCAGAGGATTTTCCTCGGGATAGGGGGATCAAAATTACGAAAAACGGTATATTTTTCCCACAGTTTTCTTTTGGGATGGGAGTCGTTTAAACAGATTTATTAAGAGATTTATTATGAGCAGAATCTTGGGGGGGGGGGGCAATGTGACAAAGGTGCCAATAATTGACAAATTTATTATAAAAAAGGTTAAAAAAACAGTATAAGAGGACACCAGAAAAAATCTCGATGGGAGGGGGGGGGGTCCCCGGTCCTCCCCTGGATCTGCCAGTGAGAAAAAACACCTTTTAATAAAACTAAGATCCTAGAAATGGAATGGAATGCAATCAAAAGTCTTCTGAGAAGTCTCGATAGATAAAAAAAGAAAAGAAATAAAATGCACCGTAGGTGAATGTTTCATCGTCTTCCAAAAAAGGCTATTTAAGGCAGAAACTTATTAGTATGAGTTTTTGTAATTCAACTATTGACATCATTTAATTATTTCGGCAGTCAAAGCATAAAAGTACCTTATATTTGAGATGTAGGATAGACTTGTGATTTTTTATGTGTTATAGGTTGAACTGTTTTCATGTCCTACAGAGAAAAAGGAAGCCAATCCGAAACTTCGCATGCTTGCACATCTATCACGTGAAGCTAAAGGGGCCACCTTTGTTGTTCTGTGGTTAGACTGTGATAAAGAGGGAGAAAACATTTGTTTCGAAGTTCTAGATAGAATTAAACCGGTTCTTAAGCGACCTACAATGAAGGAACAGGTTAAGTTATTTTATTTCTTTGTTTCATTTTCAGGGGGTCTACCAGTCTCATTGGCTTAACACTTAAGTCTCACTGTGTTTCTCTAATAATCTAAAAAAAAATAATGCTGAAACCATCAGTTTCAGAGAGTAGACCGGTGAATCTCAGATTCGAACCACGTACCTAATTGAGTTTCAATCTTTTTGTGTAAATAAACATAATTTTTCTTACCTTTCTCTTCTAGTTCTTCAAGTGATTCAACGTGGGAAAAAGAATGAAAGTGTAAATTTTTACTGATATGCTAATTTTGGCTATAAGTTTGGCCACTAGGAACAAGAAGGGGTCTGGATAGGCAGGCATAGGCATTTATAAGAAGAATATTAAACCTGGGGGAAAAAATGTTTTTTTTTTGTAAGTAATTTACATAGTAAGATAAAAAATCACTTTTCAGGCAAATCTACATATCTCTTTCTGGGTAAAATTTTCGTCAATATGTTACGAGAAATTACTTGATTTAGGTGAAATAAGCATTCAGATTTCCAAGAGTTAATATTTAAGGTAATTCCTAAAAGTTTTACGATAGTTCTTTGAAATATTAACAATAAGGAAGATTTGACGTTTTCCTGGATGGACTGGAAAGCAATTGCTTACCACAGGCGACCATGTATACTCACTAAAATTTTGGATTAATTCATTATATCTAGGATATTCCATTTCCAGAAACAGAAATGGTTTTTAAAACCAGTTCTACCACTCTTTTTGCACATAATTTACAGGCCTGGATACGCTAACCTCCCACTACCTGTTGGCTTAGAGAAGAGCTTACCTGCTGAAAAAATCGTCCTAATCTACTTCAACATACATTAGCTGGATGGACCACGAAAGATCACTAACAATTTATCTCATAAAATTTTGCGTTAATTCACGTGCACTTCATAGAAATTGCAACTTTGTAGCAATTATGACTTTCTTTAATATTTCCAGAAAAAAGTTGAACTACATAAATGAAACTCTGAGGAATCAACCCAAGTACCTACTCATGAAGATCTCTAAAAATTTTATTTCATCTACATCAACTACTTTCTTCCTAAATATTAACGAAAGTTTGTCTAGATAGTGATTGCTTATCCCTGTGTAGTCTTATATGAAAAGCGATTGGTTATCCCGCTGTGTACTTATCTACTAAAATTTTGAAAATTCGCCTATACTGACATAGGACTTCTGGATCAATGCTGCCTATCTTATCAAGCACGTGCTACTACATATTTCATCTTCTCCGTACATATGCTTATGCTTCCCTATTCAGAGCATTCCGTGGTCCTTATGGCTGATCTGATAGCCGGAATTAGCGTATCTATAAAAATTCACGCTTAAATTTTTTCTCACAAGGACTCCCCGTCGAAAAATTTAAAGAACTGGCGGGGGAAAATAATAGAAATCGTATTTATTTACCAAAACTAGCGCGACCAATATGTTCCATTTTCAAAATTACCGAGAGACTGGTGGACTACGTCCGCCACCCCGAGAAAATAATCAAACAATAATATAAATTCACTTCAATTCAGTAGTGTTTGCGGTAGTAGAAGTATAGATATGTTCTGTAATATTTTTCGTTGTTTGTAAAGACAGAAAATTTTATTTTGATTTCTTGATGTGTTTTAATTGTTGCTAAGCGTCTTTTCTTGACATTACACAAAAAAAACAAGCTTTTTCAACTGAAAGTAAGGAGCAACATTAAAACTTAAAACGAACAGAAATTATTACGTATGTGAAAGGGGGTTGTTCCTCCTCAACACCTCTTCGTGCTTTTGTTGTTTCGCAACACCGCTCCTCCTCAACACCTCGCTCTTTACGCTAATTTTTTTTAGTAATTTTAAAAAAAGCTTCTTATTGTTCTAATTAAAGAACAAAGTGTTTCAGGAATTGTTTTTAAAGAATTGGGACAGAATTCAAACTTAAGCATAAAGAGTGAGATGTTGAGGAGGAGCAACTCACGTCATATACGTAATAGTTCTAATCTTTAAAGAAAGTGTTTGTCAAATACTGAATCAAGATTTAGGTATTAAAAATTCCTTTGCGCGTCGAGTGCTGTATTTGCACATATTAGACCAAAAACACTGTCAAATGAATATTTCCAAATGTTCATAGGTTATGAACATGTCATTTATTCTTAAAGAGGAAAACCATTGCTACTGTCTATAGATGCATTACTTGACATAAGTTAGTAAAGGGCAGAAATTTAGGGAAAACGGCTATATTTACAGAAAAAAACATTTGTTTACCTAGGCAGTGTGGCTTCCCACGCGTCAGTAGTTAAAATGGTGAAATTGCAAAAATTAGAGTTTGAGTTGGCTGACCACCCCTCTTACTAATTAAAATAATCCCTAAGCGATTTCTTTTCCTTCCCTAGTCTAATAGTTGTGCTTGAAAGAGAGATATTATTGTTAAATGAGGAATCAATGCCTTCATTAAATACTTTCATAAGTATTATTTTTCTGAGAAAGACGCCCTATACTATTTAGACGGGTTAAGGAAGCATCACCGGGGAGTTGAATTGCAGACTTACAAGGAGACTTTGCAGAATAGAAGAATTTAAATGGGAAATAAAGAAAATAAAGTAAAAAAGGGGAATTTAAGGAACAAATATCTGGAATCTTTGTTAGGGCAGAATCGTTTCATACCACCCTCTTAAAACATAAATTAATTGAGCAAAATGTAAATAATCCCAGTGTTAGCTGTTTTATTCCCAATGTAGGCAATTCAAAATTGAAGCGCGGAATATTTTCATGTGCTTGATTGGCATCAATTGTAGGAATAGAGTTCTCAGAGGAAGAAGCACGAAATTCAGTCAGGCGGCTTCTGTGTTAATGATTCTAGAATTGAACATTTTTTAATCGTTAAGCGAATACGAATTGTTTAGGAATCACATACCTAGAGGGAAGGTTGACTGACTGAGCCATTTTTTTGTCCCCTATTTGTGAAGTTTTTGGGTAGATAAATTCTGGATTATATTATCGCTATAAAGACATGTTTTACAAAGCAGTTTTATTCATCTCCCCCTCCTACTGAGGAATCGGGCGCAATCCGAAATGAAATTCCGGCCATGCCTTTGTTTTTATTCAGCATCTTTTGGATTTTGACGGTCAATATGTTCCTTAGGTTGAGATATATGATGATTGCTAAATGAATTCTTATATTTTTGTCTGACCTTTTCTTAGAATATATTTGAAAGCTAACCAAATGAATGTGTTATTATAGTTATTCTGTCATAACAAATACAAAAGAAAATCCTTTTTCTTAGTTAGACAGTTTCTGAGACCTTACTGCATATCCATTTATAATTGAAATGAAATGAAAGTATGGAAAACAGATAAAAATTTTGATAAGACAGTGGACTGAATTAAGTTGGGAAACTTGTTTTTTTTTTTCTTCTTCCTAAGTCCACTGTCTTATTAAAAGTTTTATCAGTTTTAATATTTTCTTTTCATTATAATCATTTTTTTTTGGTTCGTAATTAAGCTGTATAATAAAACAAAGGAACAAAGTTAAAAGCAATAATTGATAGAAAAATGGGCCTTATCTTAGAAAAGTTAAGTCAAATATATTTGTTTGTCTTCTTTGGCCTGGCTTAACATACCCTCTGTATCATGAACATTTTTGGAATTGAATGCTTCAGCTTTGATTCCTGAAGAAATTATTTTATTCTAATTTTACTGTTTTAATCTTTTTATTAGTTAAACTTATTTTATGGGCTCCGGCATATTTTGGTATCTTTTGAAAAATTCAGGTCCTCTGGAATTAGGCCTGACCTAAATCCTGCAGAAGATCATATTAGTTAGCTAGTGACTGTTATTTTATATATAATACGGATCTACTTTAAAAATGTTAAAAGGAATAATTTTTTTAAAGTAACTATTAAAATAATATTAATCACAGCACTTACTAAAAATAATACGTTGGTTAGCTGCTCGGTATAATTTTTTTTTTCTTTTATCTTAACCTCTTTTCAAAATATTGAAAATATTGCTGTTTTAAGAACAATTATTAAAAATACCATTTTATTTATATAATACGTACTAAAAACAATACGCCGTTTTGCTACTCACTAAGTTTTATATTCCTGTTTAAAACTCTTCTAAAATGTTGGAATATAAAATTGAATCGTTTCCACAAATATTACACATGGCTCTTTTACTCGCTTGTAGAATTACGAAAATGAGTCATCCCATATCTAGAGAGTGAATTTTTAGAACAATCTTTGACTGGCCATTTCGGACTTTCTTCAATTTTTTTGAATGGATTTTCTTTTATGTTTTTATATTTTTAGTCTTATCCATCTTATTTGTAGGTTATTTTTCGTGCGAAATTTTCTGCAATCACCGAGATTGACATTCTGAAAGCTATGGATAATCTGATCGAACCGAACGAAAATGAATCTAAGAGTGTGGATGCCCGAAAAGAGCTCGATCTTAGGATTGGTTGTGCTTTTACTAGATTTCAAACCAAGTTCTTTCGTGTAAGTACCAGATTTTGCATTGTTGTTGATTCCTAAGTTGTATATACGCGACACACAGGTGTTTGTTGCGGCAGACAAGAGTAAATTCTGTTTAATTTCCATTTCTGTCTTCCCTCAGTTTAAAGACTTTGACTTTATGTTGAACTGTTCTGAAAGCTGTCTGTTGGAAATGTTTAGTTATAAAATAGATATGTGTTGTTTAGGAAATATTAGTCTGGTTTGCAGCGGTAGTTAGCAATCTAGTAGGAGACGGTCACGTCCAATACTAAGAAATATAACTCCTAAAAGAATCCATAGCTCCTGAAAATAGAGTCAGATCAAAACAAGCAGTACACTATTAGAACCGCCTTGTCCGAAAACCCTATGTAGGAAACTTACCGTCCATTGGCTTGAACAAAAAGGGAAATATATTGGCTCGACAATCAAGAAAAGTGGCTGCAACCACGATATTCTGCATATACGGCATCTTTTTTTTCTTTTTTTCTTTCTTTTTTTCCTCAGATAGCTAGGCACTGGAACATATTAGGGAGTTCCTTAATGGCTCATTTTAAAGCAAATTGATGTGGTTAAAAACCTTTTGTAATTAAAAAAAAAATCAATTTTTTAAGCAAAACTGCATTTTTCTATAACACTGTAGTAGCTTATGTTATTAACATCAAGAATATGTCTAATATACGTGCTTTTGTAATTTGAAAAAAAAACTTGTAGAGATTTGCTGCAAAAAACGTAAATAAAAATAGCTTCAACGCTTATTTCAGTGAAACTAACACTTTTATTTTCATCTCTACGCAAATGAGGAGAGAGAATAAACACAAATTTTGTAATAGTATTTTGATCTCAGTTATATGAAATGAACAAAAACTCAAACGTACCATATATCTAGAAATGGAGATATATTTAGAAATGCATGAATATCTAGAAAACATTTTTTTTTGTTGAGAATGGGGAGGGGGATGCATGGAGTTGATTCACGCTTTCGATTACTCTCATGAAACTTTTAATTACGTTTAAATCAATCTGCCGGGGAAAAAAAATGTAAGAAAAAAAAAAGGACACCTATACACCTATTGTTGCCAAATGAAAGACCTTGTGGGGTGGTGGGCAGAGGAGATGCCTTTTGTTTCCTTAGTTTTGCCCCTGCAAACATGTACCATTGGCTTTATCAAGTAGCCAGCAAAGCAATTAAAGCGGAAAAGAAAACACAGTAGAAAATAATATTGAAGTAAAATACTCTTTGCTCAGATATGATTGAAAAAAAAAATGGGAGCTGGATAAGTTGATTGAATTTTGTGAGCCTTTAAGATCTCCAGATTTTCTGAAAGTTCAGGCAATATTTAACTTTCATCTTCGCAGAAGAAAGTCTAATTCTGGAAGCATAGACATTTTCATCCCTTATTATTTCTCCCTTTCCTCCTTTTTTCTCTCTCTCTTCGTCTCTCCTTCTCCTTTGATATACACTTTATATCATCTTAACAAATTTCACAAATGAAAATCTCGATTAATGAGCAATTTTCATTAATCATTTTTAAGATTAATGAAAATTAATCTTCAATCTTCACCAAATTTTCATTTTAGGACAAATATGGTAGCTCAGATTCGACCCTGATTTCATATGGCCCTTGCCAGACTCCTACCCTTGGTTTATGTGTTACTAGACATGATGATATTCAAAATTTTATTCCAGAATCTTTCTGGGTTCTCCAGGTTTGTGATATCTATTCGAAATTTTTTGTGGCTTTGTTTGATGTGCTTTTTTTAACTTTAATTAGTTTTCACACTTGATAGTATAATTAGTGATGGAACACCAGCAGGCATAAACAGGCATACAACCTCTACGGTTTTTTAGAACGGACTAGAACTTTATTCTTAGCATCCTTTTTAATTCAAATTTGTTATTCCTTGTAAGTTTTATAGATCGTATTTTCAGTCTAATTATCTTCGGTAATCAGAAGTATCTTTGGTGCCAGAAGCTGATTGCACCTTAAGTTTAGGAATTGCAAAAAAAAAAAAAAAAAGAACTACCGTAGGCCCAGTTTGTTTAGAGCAGAGGCTCTAAACCGGTATCCAGGTTCACATCTGTTAGAATAATTCAAACTCTTTATAACTTACATCATTGTTTTTACTGAAATTAAATTAAAAAACAAGTTTTTTCAACTAAAAGTAAGGAGTAACATTAAAACTTAAAATGAAGAGAAATTATTACGTATATGAGGGGGTTCGCCCCCTCGGTAATTCTTCGCTCTTTACGCTACAGTTCGAATTTTGATCCAATTCTTTAAGAATGACCTCTGAATCACAAAGGGTTTAGTTAGAATAAATAGCTTTTTTCAACGTACTAAAAAAACTTTAGCGTAAAGAGCGAGGTATTGACGAGGGGGCTGACCCCCTCATATACGTAATAATTTCTGTTCGTTTTAAGTTTCAAATTGCTCCTTACTTTCAGGTGAAAAAATTTATTTTTTTAATAAAATTTCTGATTGTTTTTTAAATAATGCTGGGAAATCTGACCCCCCCCCCCCTTCATGGAAAATTCCCTTCCCCCATGAAAAATTCATCCATGGAAGGATCATCCCACGTAACCTTCTCCCCCGACCCCCCCCCTCCACCTGAAAAAAACCCACTGAAAACGTCTGTATACTCCCCAACAACCAGCACTATACGTAAACAATGGGCAAAGTTCACAACTTGCAGTCCTTCCCCCGGGGACTGTGGAGGATTAAGTAATCCTCAAAGACATAGTTATTAGATTTTTCGACTATGCTGAACCAAAAGCTATGTCAAAGTTTTAATCCGGTGATTTTGGGAAAAAATGAGCGAAGAAGGGGCCTAGATGCCCTCCAATTTTTTGGGTCACTTAAAAGAGCACTAGATCGTTTAATTTTCGTTCGATTATAACCTCTCGCGGTATTCTAGGACCAATGGGTCGATACGATCACCCTTGGGAAGAAAATAAACAACAACAAATAAACACGCATCCGTGATATTCCTTCTGGCAAAAAATACAAAATTCAACATTTTTGCAGATAGGAGCTTGAAACCTCTACAGTAGGGTGCTCTGATATACTGAATCTGATGGTGGGATTTTCATTAAGATTCTATGACTTTTAGGGGGTATCTCCTTTTTTTTCCGAAACTAAGGCAAATTATCTCAGGTTTGTAACTTTTGATGGGTATCACTAAACTTGATGAAACTTATATATTTGAAATCAGCATAAAATCCGATTCTTTTGATGGATCTATTGGTATCAAAATTCCATTTTTGGAGTTTCGGTTACTATTGAGCCGAGTCGCTCCTTACTTACAGTTCGTTACCACGAACTGTTTGACTACTAGATGATCATAAATAAACCCCGTTTAAATCGTATTGAAAATAGTCCCTTTTTTGTTAATTTTGGTTCGTTATAGATGTAAAGATAATAACACGACTGTTTTGAGGGTGCTTGCATCCATGAGAGGCTGTAGGGAGGGAGGTCATTAAAAATTTCAGATCGTGATCTCAGAAACTATTAGATTATTTGGAGTTTGGGAAGGAAAAGAAGGACCTGCTATTTTTCCGAGACATGTAGTTCTTTAAAATGAACGTATTTTGGTACTAGAAACTCGACAAAAAGTTGAGATGCAATAATTTTAAAAGAGCTACTAGAGTAGTGATTCTTCAATGTTTGCCCTTGTGGAGCGCTCCTACTGCTTTTGCAGATTTATTCTCCAGTGATTAGCTTATTAGCATTGGTGATGAGCATTATAACGTTAATTCAGGGACCCCCTCTCCCCACAAACATCGAACCATTTACGTACCCCAGAAAAGGTACTACTAGGATAATGGCTCTTAATTTTCACCAAGTTTAGTAGAGATTCGACAAATCTTTCTGGTCGACGTCAAGTCGAAAAAAATTCAGTCCTTCCATAAAGATCATAGAGTTTGTTTTATACCTTCCATAAAAGTAGGAATTAGATCTTAAAAGGAACAGTGTGGACACTAGCTCTTACTCCCCATTAAGTTTGGTTGAAATCCGCCGACTCTTTCAAGAAAGTGTTTAAACGACGAAAATTAGGGTTAAGCTTTTTCCTCCTCAAAAGATACCAAATCGGCCTTTGACTTCAAAATGACGTATTTTGAATATGTGAATATGTTGAATAATGTATATATCATAATGACGTAAGTAAATAAAATTCTAAGGACTTCACCTTCTTCTTAAGAGTTCACATTAGGGTCAAAAGCCACAACGAATACACCAGCTCTTACTTTCCATCAGGTTTGGTTATAATTTGACGTTTCGTCATTGTAGTTTAGTTAGAAATTAAAAACTATTAGTGCCCCTAACGGTGTACCGAGCAGAAAAATTCAGGACAAGCTGAATTTTTGTTTTATAAAAATTGGATTCCAATTTTCCATAAAGTTTTTATGAATCAGACTTGATAGCTTTCTGAAAGTAGGTAACTGCTTTCTAATGATTAAAATTTAAAAAATAGTAAAAATAATTACTCTTTTGTTGGTAATAATAGTTAGGACTAGGTTAGTATGCAAAAAAAAAAATAGATTAGCAAAATTATGTGCACAGATTTTGCCTTTTTGGCGAAATAAGAGTTTTTTTAATTAACTTGCCAATTTCGGAGTGCAAGTTATTTAGGAAGTTAGCTTTTTTTCGCTGGGACAAACTTGGGTGTTCTCTGTCTTATCAATTTCTCATGCTCTTGGATTCGGTTTCACTTTAATGTCTCACAAACAAACATGCCTCCTATAGACATAGGATGACACATTATTTTGTTGTCCCTCAGTCAGAGTTCACCCAGCTCCAAATAGGTACCTGGAAAAATCTTGGGGAAAAATAGAAGAAGCCTCGGGTGATTTGCCCCCAACCACGCATTGCACTCCCGGCCGAAGGTAGAGAATCGGAAGATCGATACCTCCTTTAGGCAGTCCATTTGTCAACATGCAAAAAAGTTTTTTTTTTTTGTTTTTTTCGATGCCACTAGCCAGAATTTATATCGCTAAATTTTGGCAGTTTTGTTGTTTGCCACACTCACAAACTCTAAAAAAAATCCTTCGAGGGAAACCATTTTAATTTTGGTTCATACGAAGAAAAGATGGAAAGTCAGCTAATCACATTTACTGGACTAACTGAAAAACATGGAAGATGTAGATTATTTTACTTTATATCTGAAGGGTAAAACTGTTCAAGGTATGTACTTTTCCTAAGCGTCTTTAGTGCTGGTTGGTGGATATCGAGAAACTGAGGAACTAAGATTGATGTGCCCCAAACGTGATATGCTACCCTAATCCATTTTTAACTAAAATCAAGTATGTTATTGGAATCATTAGGTAGAGTCTTGAAATTGTACTGTTTTTTTCTTAACAGGGATGTTTAATTGGATTCCTGTTTTATCGTACCTATAATATGTTTATAGAGCTTTAGTACTGGCAGTCTTGTAGGTTTTGGACTAGGGGAGTTTAAATTTGCATTACTGTGTACAAAGTATGACGCTTTTCTGGCAAAAAAAAACGTTTTTCACACCTTAGCTTCTCTCAGAAAATTTCCAGTGGGTACCCTTATAGAAAGCTGCTTTTGTATCCCAGAAAACAGTTCTAGTATTCTTAGGTAACTTACCATGGCACGTAACTTTTTTATACGGACTTATTTTTATGAAACTAATGGTTTACACTGGATTGAATTTTTCTATTAAGTAAGAAACTCGAGTTGAATGTTAGTAAAACAGTAACTTTGGTGTTTAGGAAGCAGCGCCAGTTAAGTGAGGCTGGTAAATTTATTTTAGGAGGTAGAGAAATACAAACTCTGTAAGAATGGATGTATTTAGGGGTGAGCTTAAGGCAAAGTGTAAATTATTTAGTAAGCATATAGGACATAGTGAGAAGGTAGGTAGGAGGTGTTTGAATTTAATTTTTATGATCCAGGTAAAGGATATAAGAGATATTAGGATACAAAGGGAGGTTCTTACAAATAAGATTGTATCTGCTGATGCAATATGTTCCAGAAAGTGACAAATTAGAAATGATGCAGTTAGGTTGTTATAAGAGATGGTTTGGTGTAAACAGAAACATTAATAGTTTTTCAGTTAGAAGAGATCTAGAAATTTTTCGCTAGGAAGTTGTAGGCTAGTGAATGTGATCAGGCTCTGGGAACATATTGTGAAAAATGCCATGAGTGCGGCTACTTAAATCAGCCCATTTAGAGGGTTTTAGAGATGAGTCCCCAAGCTTATGGCCGTACCAGATAAGGAAGATTTTACAAGATTGTGGAGTGGGAGAAACATAGAATCATGGATCGGGTGTAGATGAAGAGGTGGCAAAGATGGTAGGAAATATTTTAAGCGATCAAAAGGTGAAGGTTTGGCAGTATGAAAGAAGCCTTTCTGACTCCTTGTGACTTTAGGTGGTTGTAATGGAGACATGGGGCGAAGGGGTATTTTTGAAAGTGAATTTAAGGAAGGAAGGGCTAAAATACATTATTGAATTGAGGGTGAATATTTTCCACTTGGGGAACGAAGAAAATGTTTAAGGATGAGGCAAGGGCGGGATGGTCCTTACTTTTGACCCATTTGTGGAGATATGGAAGAGACGGTTGGTCACATGATGAGTGAGTGTGAAGAATTGAGTGAGTTATGAAAGGAAGTTTATGGTGATTGTAGTTTTGATGAAAGATGGCTGGCAAGCATTGTGAGGGATGAGTGTTTTGGTAAGTTTGGAAAGACTACGAAAATTTTTCAGGCTTGCAATAGAGTATAGAAATGAATCTTTGTAATTGGTGTATTTTTGTTTTTGTTTTGTAGTCTTTATGTCAGTTTTGCTTATGTCAGTATATCGCCATGGCCCTAGGGCTTTAGAGCACTAAGTTTATTATTATTATTATCATATGTGAAGACTGCACTAATAAAAATCGTCGCTTGACTATGTTCTTCTTTAATAAAAGTTACACAGTAATTTTCTTCAAGGCCAATTATACGTTTTGCGGGCTAGGGAGCCGTTTTACCGTCTATCATAACTTTACGGAAAAATCCTTAAAGCTTCTTCGTTTACTTTTAGCCAATCATTGCAGTTAGTGAATCCTATCAACTTACTCTTGAATGGGAGCGAATTCGATCTTCGGATCGTGAAGCTGCTTTAGAATTTCAAAATCTCATCAAAGACGAAAAAAAGGCAAGGTAAGAATGCTTAGTTGCAGCCTTTCAAGAGAACACTGTTTACCTTTGTAGTTGTTACTGGCAAGATTGCCACCCTTGGTAATAGCGCACCATATTTTGTAGGATTTTATGGACTAGGATATCTGTTGCACATATATTACTGTTTTCTACTACTCTTGTAAATTGAATTTTACCTAAGAAAGGCAGCCTTGTAAATTGATTTTGGTCGTAAATTAGAAACAATCATCTTAATTACCTAATCCTACCATTCATCCCAAAATAAGTGTTGGTTCATCCGGTACTAAGTGGGTTGACATTTACTGCTCCACCATCTCAGATTTTCTTCAATTATTAAAAGGGGACGCTTACAATGGAAATGTCAAGTCTGAAATTTATTGTTCCTCCATCCTTCGTCAATTGATCTGATATATTCGTTTTCCACTTGTGGTATACTGTTTTGGGATCTCCCTTCTGCTTCTAAACCATAGTATAGGCGATCCTCGCTAGATAATTTCGCTAAGAATTTTACCTCAGTTGAAAAATGTGTGAGGAACTTTTTTCAAATCAAAAAATTTACCACGACTAAAGAATTTAAATACAATAATGCTAAATAAACTGTGTATGAATTGGCTCAACTTAATGAGCTTAAGATGTTCTGCAAGCTTTTCAATCGGGTGAAGATTCCTTGGCATTTCGGGAAAAAATCCCTCTGCATGATTTGCTGAACGTAGATCAATCAAGACTTGACTTCTTATAAGAACATCTCCCTGAGCCGCAGCTGTTCACTTTTTCTGCACCCAGAGTTCTGCTGATCCGGGTCGAGACTGTTTTTTTACTACATTTTTACACCTAATATTAGACATGCAAAACTTTGCACGTTTTGGTGACAAGTTTCGAGGATGCGTACGTTCCGAAGATGTTAAGGATTTCAAATGAATTATACGATAGTGAGCTGAGTTAAAATCTTTAATGCTTACGTGTTGATAGACAGGCAATAAAGCTTGCTCTCCACCACTAGCTATTTCCTCTTTTCTGCTCACTTTAAAAAAAATTTTTTAAGTTTTCGGAAAAATATAGTTTCCCGTAAATAGACTAATAGCCTTTCCTTCCCAACACCATTTATACTACATGTTAGGTGGTATACTACATGGCAGAATATCATGGGCTTGTATAGCTCTAGTCCCAAGCTAGTTTTCCTCATGTGCTTGTCCCTTAACCCACTAGTACCGCCTTGTTATTCTTCTGGAAGGTATCATCTTTTATTTGTATTTCAATTGGAACGATCGGTAAAACAACGAGTAAATCAGTATCATTGCCAACTAACATAGTAGGATAAATACAAGACATCTCAACAGCCGTTTTAACGATCTTCATCAACGCTTCGTGTTCCATATGAATAGTGTCGATGCCTTTTTCGTATATGCTTCACTGACATCGGGGTGAAGCTTGTCTTATTGTTTTTTTAAAATAAGAATCATCCTGGGTATTTGAAGGCATGTATCTGCTGTGACCAAAATTTTTCTTCCGTTAAATTTAATTAGTCTGCTTTATCTATGGTCATTAGTTGTAGGCCCTCCATCCAGTGTTGTGCCAAGTACTTTTACTTTTTACTTAAACACAAGTACCAAGTACTCAGGAAAATTTTTACTTAAGTGCAAGTGTCATGTATTCCTTTAAAATTCTACTTAAGTAATAATTATTTTTTTAAAGAACTTTAAAACTCAAGTAGTTCCACAGTACTTCAGTACTTAAGTATTGAAGTACTGAGGCTTTACCTGTAATCCATAAGTCACCACTGTGGTATCTACTTGGCTCCCCGGTACTGGCGAAGACCAAACGAGCAAGGTAAACAGGAAGGAATGCCACTTGCAGTTATCTCACAGATTTGACTACCAAAAAGTTTCCGTCCTGATCTTTGTTAGGAGTACATCACTTCTATGACAATGGTACCATATAGACTGAGATCATGCTATGTGCTAGTTTTTAGATGTAAAGTGCTTGTCCTTAGATATCTGATTCTGAACCCTATTGGACAGGTACCTAGCAAAGACAATAGAAATGGTTTCTATTTCGATTACCAGATACAGTAACTCTTAGATAATAAAAATGCGGTTCGTTTAAAATATAAGAATGCTAGATAGTCAAAACAATACCAAACGTGCAACATATAATGCTACATAACAATTCAATTGGATTTCTTGCTTTTTCCCTTCAAGAGTAGTAGATTTTCAGGCCTAGCATCTCCAAGCATGTATCATTTTGGGGTAAAATTCCTCCGCCAGCCGAAAACAGTCGCTCTTTGGGTACAGACGACAGGATTATGCAGTTAAATTTTCTGAAGACATTCATTACTCTTGGGTAGTCTTTTAGCATGGTTATTTCCTTTCGCCTATCAGCCACATATGAAAGGACCTCGACCTTCGTACTATTTCCTAGCGTTCAGAATTCTCTGAAATATTTGCGATAGTTTCTTCGTCACTATTGTCAAAGTATTTATCACCAGGAAAGTAGCTAGCTCTGTCAGTTCTGTCAGCCTCGTTAACAGCTTTGGGATCTTCAACCTTTCTTGCTTCTTCTACCAAGAATTCAACAGTTATATCTCTACACTCGCTAGGGAACCACTTAAGTTTGAAATAAGGATTACTTGAAGTGGCAACAACGTAATCCTTGGCATGGAAAAGTCCCTCGTCCAAGATAGTTGGAAATCTTTCCTCCAGACCCACAAAAAGAGCATATGCCAGTGGCTGGCAAAACCTCACTAAACATTTTAGCTTTTTGAGCCTTTTTTTCGAAAGATTGAACTGTAGGGTAAATTGTACCAAAGTAGCACCTTTCTCCTCCCCCCCCCCGAAGGATATCCTGAGTTTCCGCTAATGAACCATTAGCGGTATGAATTTCATGTATTCTTCTAGCAAATCTACGCCGCGAAAACCAAACCTAGGTTTCTGTAAAGCATCACAGACATCATGAAGCCTCTATTTTTTTTTTTTTAAATCCATCAATTGTTTGACACTGTCATATTTCGAATGCCATCGAGTTGTCACAGGCCTGATGAGGTGTCTATCGTATACATCTTTGACAGCATCTGCGGCTTTTGAGCTCTTGTTAACAGTGTCCCAGAGAGCAGCACACTTGGCAAAAGCGGTATAGTTCTGCCGGTTATATGCAACATTATTCAAGGCTTTATCAGCATCTGTGGATGCATACTCATTGAGTGCATGGCTGATACATCTAAAATGAGGAGGAAGTGGGAAATGCTCAAAGTATTCTAGCTCACTCCGACTAATAAGAATCTCTCCAACCTTTAAAAAGGTAAATAAGTCATTTTGATCTGCTTCATCTTCATTGTCATCGCCACTTGCTTGACCCTCATCACTTGACACTGTCGGAAGCTCTCTAAATGCTTTTACTGATTTTTAAAGCATTGTCAGTTAATACTCCACGTACCTTTCTTTCAACCGCAATTTTATGTCTCGCAAAGTTACCATTTAGTTGCTCAGCGATTTTGTCGTAAGTATGCGATCTTTTATAACGTGAACATCTTAAAACAATCTCTTAAAAAATGGGATCTCTTAAAACAATCTTGTGCAAGGGATTTCCACCTAAGATCTTCGTCAAGTAAATGGACAGTTATTCCCAAGTAACTATTGTTGCTAGTAGACCAAATGTCTGCACTCAAGGATATATAGTCTGTCAGTCCAAACTTGCGAATCATAGCCTTCTGTACTTAACAGCTGAAATGACCCCATCTTTATGTATTTTTCCGTTAATCTAAAAAAAGTTTCCATTCAAAACGAGAGGCAGTTGAACATACTCCAAGGTCTCCTTGTTTAAAATTTCAGCTACTAGGCACTATTTCAGAAAAGTAGAATCCCTGGCTTGACGATTCAAGAGCGTCGTAGTGAGTGTCTTCCCAATAAAGGTGGTATTGAAATTGAACTTAGGTTCAAAAGTACTTGAGTACTTAAGTAACCTCAAGTACTTCTAGTTTTTACTTAAGTGCGAATATTAAGTACTTTCGGAATCCTTTACTTAAGTATAGTACAAGTACTGAGATTATTTACTTAAAAAATTAATTTAGTACCTTTTATTTTAAGTAATTACCAACACTGCCTCCATCGTATGCGCCGAAACCTCTCTGGGTGCAACATGTAGGGTATGGATGAACTTAGGACTTGTACTGATCAAACATTGAAAAGCCGCCCCTGGTCTTCCATAGCAGTCTTTAGGAAGAGCTGCAACGTCCAAAGCCTAAAAGTTCGGATCCTATTATTTCAGCTTTATTTAAGTACGCGTTATCTATATGTTTACATGCTTCAAATAAAGCTTTCATAATATCAGACTTGTTTGGTCTCAATCGCTAGCCCAACAATGTCAAAAGTGACAAAGGAACAAAATATAATTCCTGTTGGAAGCAGCCTCTTTCTGGTATATTTGAACGTCTTGTAACAACCAAAAAAACCTGGAAGATCAGTTGTAAAGGTTCTTGGCTGAGACTGAGAGGTCGGTTGATGTTCAATGAGCCAGCTATTTTAGCTATATGCTTTTTGCTTACGATTTCTTTTTAGACATGATCCTATGCTGACTTGTCGACTATACCATCAGTAATTGCTTTTCCTGCTTTTAGAGCTTCTCTCCTGCTTCATTTTGAGGAAGCCATCATTATTTTTACTATATTTCTGTCTGTTACAATCTTCGAATACATTTGAATTTTCAAGCATTTGCATGACAAGCAATTTGTCTTTCTGAT
This sequence comes from Artemia sp. Qi Xiang Cuo, assembly GCF_049724085.1. NCBI lineage: Eukaryota > Metazoa > Arthropoda > Branchiopoda > Anostraca > Artemiidae > Artemia > Artemia sp. Qi Xiang Cuo. Next base: position 42,216,445 of record NC_142795.1, read on the forward strand.
CAACAACCCTGTCTCCTTCTGCTGTTCGCTTCTGCAGTATTCTTTCCAGTAAGTTCCTGTATGGGGCACTATACTTTTATGCAAGCAGTGCGATATGAACCAAAGATTTCACTAGAATTATTTCCCCTCTTCCCAAGGAAGGCCTCTGGATGTCAGGACTGCGAGGGGGTATCGAAGGGGAGGGAGGGTTATAGTAGCTGTCAAATTTTAACTCTGATGGGGGGGGGGGGTAAATCGAATGACACTACGTGTATCCAGGCCATCGTACTGGCATGTCTGTAGTATGTTGGAAATGGGCTATCTTGGATGGAGTGGTAACTGTCAAGTACTATAGGAGAAAGGACAGGGGTAGGCCGGAGCAACGGAAATTCAAATTTAGTTTTGATAAAAGAGGCAAGGGGCTAACCTAACTTTTTTCCGATCCATACGAAAGTGATGTTTTTGCAGTGTAATTTTAAATGCACGACTCAGTAACGAGCTTAATCAAAAGACACTATGTGCTGCCAGGTTGTTAGAACGGAGCTCCCGCGATATGTCAGGAATGGCTTAGAGCATTAAGTTGAAACATTCAGGGAATGTTGTGGAAGGATCACGCGGACGCTGAATTATGATTTTGGGTAGAGTGTAGAGCTTACAAAAAACACTATTCGTCTCCGGGTTATCAAAGTACCATAATTATAATATCTTGGGAACGAAAAATGGGCCATTGAAATAGGGAACCATCCTTATCTCATATCCTTTTTTTTACCCTCATCTGCAGCCCCTGAAACATCTGGTCAAAATTTTGAAATTGCGATTGTCAAAATAATTAAATCGCTTAATGGAAAACAATCTAAGTTTCTACTTGTTTACACGCATGTCTTATTTCGACTTGGAGCGGCTTGTTGCGTTCATTTTGGACATACGGAGAGTCTTGGGGAGGGGTATGTGAACTTCATGTTATTAGGGGAGGGGCAGAGGTAAATCGAAAGACATTGCGTGTATCCAGGTCATCAAAAAAGCATATCTGTAACACCTCGAGAGCGGCTTGGTTTTTGAAGTTAAAACTCAAAGGAACTTTTGGGAAAAGGAAGGTAGAAGACAGGGGAGGATTGGAATTGACGAAGACAATTTTCTTCTCTAATCCACAAAAAAAGAATCATTATAAGCTCCTATAGAACATATATTCTCATCACAGTTAAGTAGCGCGGTAAATCAAAAGAGACTTTGTTTTTTCATGCTATTGAAATGGCGTGTCTGCAGTATCTGGAAAACTTCTTGTGGTACAAAGTTGAAATTTCAGGGAGTGTTGAAGTGGGAGGCAGGGGAACTTTAGACTATGACTTGGGGGGGGGGGGGTAGAGATAAATAAAAAAAAATGCATCCAGTTTATTAAAATACCGTATCGGTGATATCTTGGTAACAGATCTGGAGATGGAGCTGAAACTTTCAGGTAGTGTAGTAGAGAAGAAGGGGGAGGGAGCTCGCAAATTCTTTGCTGGGGGTGAAAGTGGCTAAAATTATTGTGTCTCCGATTCACCTGATCGTTTTGCACTTTAATTCTCCTTGAGAATTGGATTCATTCACGTCTTAGTTGAGTAAAGACAGTACATCAAAAGTATATAAAAAAAAGGTATATAGTACCAGGTTATCAAAATAGTGTATTTGCAATATATCTAGAATGTATTGGAGTATTAAGCTAATTAAGCTAATATTAAGCAGAGAGGGCGTGAATCGCTTTTTCTTTGTGCTGCATAAACGTTTTTCTACTATAAACCTCTATGAGATCTACAGTCTAGTAACGGCTAACTAGAAAGTTAAATCCAAAGAGGTTTTTGAAAGAAAAGTGAAGGGCTATATTAAACCAAAGACGAGTAGAAACAATCATGGCAGCATCGGTAGCTGCAACCTAGTAAAGAACGAACCACGGCCCGTAGTAATAAAAAAATTGAAGTTGCGTTAAAAAAAGCTGGCTATTAGATAACATTACCGTTTATAGCTGATTCAGGGATGGTAACTAATATCTCTACTACTAAGGGGATTGACTGGCACTGCTACTACTAAAACTACTACTACTAAAACTATTGAAGTAAACCAAGAGGTTCAGGTGCATCCAGGTTGTCAAAATGGCACATATGTGCAGTATCTTAGTATTAGAACAGTATATTAAGTTGAAACTTTCAGAGACAGTTGAGGGGAATATAAAACTAAGCCAAATGGCACGGTATGTATCCAGATTGTCAAATGGGCGCATGAACAATATCCCAGGAACGGCTGAGTTTATTACCTAGGAAATTTCAGGACATGTTGCTGTAAATGTTTATCTACATCAAAAGGCAATACGTGGATCCAAGGTTGTCATTAGGTGTATCTTCGATATCTAAGAAATGGACAAGTTTATTAATCGGAAATTTGTAGGGCATGTTGAGGAGAATATTAAGCTAAATCAAAAGAACCTGAATGTATACAGGTTGCCAATAGAGCGGGTCAAGGTTTTTAAGCTAAGGATTTCAGGGGATGTTGAGTGGGATGCTGAGGTGAATCAAAAGACACTATATGCATCCAGATGGTCAAAAGGATGTTTCTACAACATTTCTGGAACAGTCAAGTGTATTAGTTTAAGACTTTCATAGCATATTAAGGCGTTTGTTGAACTGAGCCAAGGGTGATGTGAACAATGGATATGTGCACCCAAGGTTGTCAAAAATGTTTATCTAGAATATCTCAAGAACCCCGGAAGGAATTAAGTTAACACATTTACGGGATTTTTAGTGGAATGGATTAACGTTTATCTATACTCAGGACTGTAACATGGTGGCTTCAACTATAAAAAGCCGAGTCAACCATAAACAAGCCGAGTCATGACATAGCCATTTCAGCATGGCTTCGACCATAAACAAGCCGAGAGATTTGCAATCCATTTATTTGAACAATATTCCACGTACCTATCCATCCAAATTTCTGTACTACAACGATTATCAGAATTTGCTGCAAAGTTTTGTCCAATATACAAATAATAAGTTAAAATCTTGTTTCTTAAGGAGAAAAGCCAAAAGAAGTTTGTAAATATTCTTTTTATTAACCGATAAAAAAAATGTCATTTAATATTGAATATAAATTAATAAAAACTTCAATTAATAAAAACTGGTAAAATTTCAAGCCTTCCAATCACTTTCGACTATTAAAAAGGGCACTAGGCCTTTCGATTTCTAATCGAATGGGCCCTTTTTGAGTTTCTACGACAACGCTTTATATAAACACCTAATGTGCCCCCAGGGCATAAATTACAGCCATTACCCTAAGAGCTGTGAGGGTGGTTGTCATCCTTTAAGACATAATTTCCGGAACTTTCAACTACGTTAAACAAAATGGCTATCTCAAAGTTTTGAATGGATGTGTTTGGGAAAATGGTGGGCGTGAGAGGGGCATCAGTCGCTTTCCATTCACTTTAACAATTAAAAAAGGCACTAGTCCTTTCAATTTCCAATCAAATGAGCCCTTTTGAAGTTTCTAAGACAATGCTTTCAATAAAAACCTTATATGCCCCCATGACATAACTTACAACCCTTGTCCTGAGGGCTGGAGGGGGGGGGCATTGTTATCCTCAAAGACCTAATTTCCAGAACTTTCTACTACGTTGAACAAAATGGTTATCTGAAAATTTTGATTGGATGTGTTTGGGGGAATGGTGGGTGTCAGAGGGTGGTTAGTTACCCTCCAATCACTTTCGACTATTAAAAAGGGCACTAGCCTTCTCAGTTTCAAAGTGAATGAGCCCCTTTTGAAGTTTTTATGACAACTCTATCTATAAAAACCTTATATACCCCCAGGGCATAACTTACAACCTTTGGCCTTGGAGCTCTGGGGAGTTTTTCATCCTTAAATAAATAATTTCCAGAACTTTCAACTACGTTGAACAAAATGGCTGTCTCTAAACTTTGATTGAATGTGTTTGGGGAAATGGTGGGCGTGAGAGGGGGGTCAATTACTCTCCACTCACTATTGACTATTAAAAACGGGCAATTTCAATTTCCAATAAAATGAGCCCTTTTTGAAATTTCCACAATAACTTTCTATATAAACCTTGTATCCCACCAGGGCATAACTTACAACCCTTGACCTGAGGGCTCTGAGGGGGTTATCATCCTAAATGACCTAATTTCCAGAACTTTCGACTGCGTTGAAAAAAATTAATATCTACAAATTTTAATTGGTTGTATTAGGGGAAATGGTGAGCGTGAGACTGGGGTTAGTTGCCCTTCAATTACTTTCGACTATTAAAAGGGCAATAGCCCTTTCAGTTTCCAATTGAATGAGTCCTTTTCGAAGTTTTTACAACATCGCTTTCTATAAAAGCCTTACATGCCCCCAGGGCATAACTTAAAACCCTTGCCCTGAGGGTTGTGGGGGGGGCGGGGTTGTCATCCTTAAAGACCTAATTTCCAAGACTTTCAACTACGTTGAATAAAATGGCTATCTAAAAATTTTGATTGGATGTGTTTGGGGAAAAGGTGTGCGTGAGAGGGGGGTAGTTGCCCTCAAATTACTTTTGACTATTAAAAAGGGCACTAGCCCTTTAAATTTCCAATCGAAAGAGTTAAATATTGACGAAGACCACACTGCCTTTCCATATCAAACAAATACAACTTAAAAACAATAGGGAAATTTTTTCAAGAGTAGAGGAGGGGGTGCTACTCCCACGAGTACAATACCCCTTCGAATCCCGATCCGGACACTTTTTTTAAAAACTCCCACGAGTACACCAAATATGGGCATAGCGTCCCTAGGGAGAATGATTACGTAATGGGGTCAATGACCTCTTTTTCCAAGGTCGATTTATTTGATGTTTCTGTGTGCAATAACTCCGGGACGAATGTTGCACATGCGCATTGAATTATAACGGGAGCAATGTTATTGATTGCGTAATCGAAGGGAAAGTGGATTTCCGAGAAATTGATTGCGTAATCGAAGGGGAAGTGAATTTCCGAGAACTTGATTGCGTATTCAAAGTATGTCAACAACAACAACATCGACCTTGACATTCGCTGAGAGCGTGCACTTACAACAACAAAAACCCAGAATTTGGAACACCTGTGCTGTCGACCTCAATTCACCTATCGTGAATCAATAATTCCCCTTAGAAACAACAAATTAATTTCCCTTTCTTGACAGATCAATCAATCAATGACATCATCTATCAGACTTTAAAAATTTTCGCCTAGAAACATTTCTCCAGGAATAGATTCAAGTCATTAATGTCTTTGCCTCGGGAACAGTTCTACTGGTCGAACTCCAAAAGATATAAATAACCAAAGTCCATGGAAACAATTAGGCAAGAAACATCTTAGCGATGAATTGTTTTAGCGCGCGAAAAGGTTTCATATTAATTTGAAATGCGTTAGCACAGAGATGCCAATAACAAAGGAACACGCTGAATTTACGTTTAGGGATTATTTGGGCGAAACCGTTTTAGACAGGTTATGGAACTATTTCGGCGAAACAGATAGAGATATTTTAAAAGAATATTTTTGAAGAGATTTTAGAAGAGAATTTAAAGGTGAAACAGTGTTGTGAGGTCCTCTAACCCAACCCCAAAGGGTTCCGATCCTCCTACCCCAACCCCGAAGGAAGCCCCCGGTCCTCAAAGCCCCCCCAGCTCCCAAAGGACCAACGGGGTCCCAAAGGCCCCCCCAGACCCCCCAAGGCCAACCCCCGGCCCCAAATGCCCCCCAGGCCCCCAACTGTCCCCCGGACCCCCAAAGGCCCTCCCTGTGCCCCAAAGGCC